>NW_028117342.1:0-14000 GCF_964273445.1 Streptopelia decaocto
AACCCCCCCCAAAACTGCCACCCCCCCCCCAAACTGGGCCCCCCCAGTACGGGCGGGGTTAATGGGATCAGCCTGAGCCAATTAATGAGCCAATTAATGAGGCCCCAGTGCTAACGAGCTTAATGGGAGGGGCGGGGGAACCCTCCCAGTGCTCCCAGTATCTCCCAGTGCCCCCCAGTATCTCCCAGTCCCCCCCAGTTTGATGGGGCGCATTGGGGTGTCCTGGAAGGTGGGGGCAGCCCCTGCACCCCCAGTCCCTCCCAGTATCTCCCAGTGCTCCCCAGTCCCTTATACCCCCTCCCAGTAACTCCCAGTGCCCCCCAGTGTCTCCCAGTACCTCCCAGTCCCCCCAGTGCCCCCCAGTTTGATGGGGCACATTGGGGTGTCCTGGAATTTGGGGGGCAGCCCCAGCACCCCCAGTCCCTCATACCCCCTCCCAGTATCTCCCAGTGCTCCCCAGTCCCTCCTACTCCCTCCCAGTATCTCCCAGTCCCTCCCAGTCCCTTTCCAGTCTCTCCCAGTGTCCCCCAGTCCGTCCCAGTCCCCCCCAGTTTGATGGGGCGCATTGGGGTGTCCTGGAATTTGGGGGCCAGCCCCAGCATCCCCAGTCCCTCCAGTCCCTCCCAGTATCTCCCAGTGCTCCCCAGTCCCTTATACCCCCTCCCAGTATCTCCCAGTGCCCACCAGTGCCCCCCAGTCCCTCCCAGTCCCCCCAGTGCCCCCCAGTTTGATGGGGCACATTGGGGTGTCCTGGAATTTGGGGGGCAGCCCCAGCACCCCCAGTCCCTTATACCCCCTCCCAGTATCTCCCAGTGACCCCCAGTGCCCCCCAGTCCCTCCCAGTCCCCCCAGTGCCCCCCAGTTTGATGGGGCACATTGGGGTGTCCTGGAATTTGGGGGGCAGCCCCAGCACCCCCAGTGCCCCCAGTCCCTCCCAGTGCCCCCAGTCCCTCCTACTCTCTCCCAGTATCTCCCAGTGCCCCCCAGCCCCTCCCAGTGCCCCCCAGCCCCCCCCAGTGCCCCCCAGCCCCCCCCAGTGCCTCCCAGTCTGTCCCAGTCCCCCCCAGTTTGATGGGGCGCATTGGGGTGTCCTGGAATTTGGGGGCCAGCCCCAGTGCCCCCAGCACCCCCAGTGCCCCCAGCCCCTCCCAGTGCCCCCCAGTGCCCCCAGTGCCCACCAGTTTGATGGGGCGCTGCTGCAGGTCTGCGGGGCGCACGGGGGTGTCCTGGAAGGTGGGGGGCAGCCCGCGATGCCCCAGCAGGGCCAGCAGGGCGGCGTTGTCGCTGGGCGTGGCCAGGGGCGTGGCCGGGGGCGTGGCCGGGCCCAGCGCGTGGCGCCAGGCGCGGCAGTAGATGTCTGACGTCAGCAGTAACCGGGTGACCGGCGGCTTCAGGTGCTCCTGCTCGTATTGGTCCGTGTAGAACGGGTCGCGGAGCTCCTCGGGGACATTGCCTGGGGACGGGGGGGGACAGGGGTCACAATGGGGGTCACAGTGGGGGGACATGGCCTGGGGACAGGGGGGGACACGGGGTCACAATGGGGGTCACAGTGGGGACATGGGGGTCACAATGGGGGGACATTGCCTGGGGACAGGGGGGGACAGGGGTCACAATGGGGGTCACAATGGGGACATGGGGGTCACAATGGGGGGACATTGCCTGGGGACGGGGGGGGACAGGGGTCATAATGGGGAGCACAGTGGGGGGACATTGCCTGGGGACAGGGAGGACAGGGGGTCATAATGGGGGTCACCATGGGGGTCACAATGGGGGGACATTGCCTGGGGACAGGGGGGGACATGGGGTCACAATGGGGGTCACAATGGGGGTCACAATGGGGGGACATTGCCTGGGGACAGGGGGGGACAGGGGTCATAATGGGGGTCACAATGGGGACATGGGGGTCACAATGGGGGGACATGGCCTGGGAACAGGGGGGGACAGGGGTCATAATGGGGGTCACAGTGGGGGGACATGGGGGTCACAATGGGGGGACATTGCCTGGGGACAGGGGGGGACAGGGGTCATAATGGGGGTCACAGTGGGGGGACATGGCCTGGGGACAGGGGGGACAGGGGTCATAATGGGGGTCACAATGGGGACATGGGGGTCACAATGGGGGGACATTGCCTGGGGACAGGAGGGGACAGGGGGTCACAATGGGGGTCACAGTGGGGGGACATTGCCTGGGAACAGGGGGGGACAGGGGTCATAATGGGGGTCACAATGGGGGTCACAATGGGGGGACATTGCCTGGGGACAGGAGGGGACAGGGGGTCACAATGGGGGTCACAGTGGGGGGACATGGGGGTCACAATGGGGGGACATTGCCTGGGGACGGGGGGGGACAGGGGGTCACAATGGGGGTCATAATAGGGGTCACAATGGGGGGACATTGCCTGGGGACAGGGGGGACAGGGGTCACAATGGGGGTCATAATAGGGGTCACAATGGGGGGACATTACCTGGGGACGGGGGGGACACGGGGTCACAATGGGGGTCACAATGGGGGTCACAATGGGGTCACCATGGGGGGACATTGCCTGGGGACAGGGGGGGACATGGGTCACAATGGGGGTCACAATGGGGGGACATTGCCTGGGGACAGGGGGGACAGGGGGTCATAATGGGGGTCACAATGGGGGTCACAATGGGGGTCACAATGTGTGGACATTGCCTGGGGACGGGGGGGACACGGGGTCACAATGGGGGGACATTGCCTGGGGACGGGGGGGGACAGGGGTCATAATGGGGAGCACAGTGGGGGGACATTGCCTGGGGACAGGGGGGACACGGGGTCACGATGGGGGGACATTGCCTGGGGACAGGGGGGTCACAATGGGGGGACATTGCCTGGGGACAGGGGGGGACAGGGGTCATAATGGGGGTCACAGTGGGGGGACATGGCCTGGGGACAGGGCGGACACGGGGTCACGATGGGGGGACATTGCCTGGGGACAGGGGGGTCACAATGGGGGGACATGGGGGTCTCTATGTGGGTCACAATGGGGGTCACGATGGGGGGACATGGGGGGTCTCTATGTGAGTGACAATGGGGATCACAATGGGGGTCACAATGGGGGTCACAATGGGAGGATATTGCCTGGGAGGGGGGGGACATGGGGGTCACAATGCAGGGACATGGGGGTCTCAATGTGGGTCACAATGGGGGTCACCATGGGGGGACATTGCCTGGGACACAGGTCACAATGGGGGTCACCATGGGGGGACAGTGCCTGGGACATGGGGGGACATGGGGTCACAATGGGGGCACAATGGGGGGACACTGCCCCTCCAGGAACCCACCACAGACCCAGCTATGGACCCACCATGGGGCTACAGACCCATCTATGGACCCACCACAGACCCACCATGGGGCCTTGGACCCACCATGGATCCACCATGGGGCTACAGACCCATCTATGGACCCACCATGGACCCACCATGGGGCTACAGACCCATCTACGGACCCACCATGGAAGACCATGGATCCCACCACTGACCCACAGCCATGGAGACCCCCAATGGCCAACGAGCCAATGGACCCACAGCAAAGCACAACCATGACCTGATGACCACGGATCCAACCCCATGGAGACCCCCAAGGGCCAACGAGCCAATGGACCCACAGCAAAGCCCAACCATGACCTGATGACCACAGACCCAACCCCATGGAGACCCCCAATAGCCAACACGTCAACGGACCCACAGCCAAAGCCCAACCATGACCCGATGACCACAGACCCAACCCCATGGAGACCCCCAACGGCCAACGAGCCAATGGACCCACAGCAAAGCCCAACCATGACCTGATGACCACAGACCCAACCCCATGGAGACCCCCAATAGCCAACGAGCCAATGGACCCACAGCCAAAGCACAACCATGACCTGATGACCACAGACCCAACCCCATGGAGACCCCCAACGGCCAACGAGCCAATGGACCCACAGCAAAGCCCAACCATGACCTGATGACTACAAACCCAACCCCATGGAGACCCCCAAGGGCCAATGAACCACCACGGACCCACCAACCCCACCATGACCTGGTGACCATGGACTCAACCACAGACTCACAGTCCCAACATGGGCCAACAAGGGTTGGAGACCCCAACAACCAATGAACCAACACAGACCCACCAACCCCACCATGAGCTGATGACCACAGACCCAACCATGGACCCATGGCCATGTTGACCCCCAAGGGCCAAAGAGCCAATGGACCCACAGCCAAAGTCCAACCATGACCTGATGACCACAGACCCAACCAGGGACCCATGGCCATGGTGACCCCCAAGGGCCAAAGAGCCAATGGACCCACAGCAAAAGTCCAACCATGACCTGATGACCACAGACCCAACCCCATGGAGACCCCCAACGGCCAACACATCAACGGACCCAAAGCAACAGCCCAACCATGAGCTGAAGACCACAAACCCAACCCCATGGAGACCCCCAAGGGCCAATGAACCACCACGGACCCACCAACCCCACCATGACCTGGTGACCATGGACTCAACCACAGACCCACAGTCCCAACATGGGCCAACAAGGGTTGGAGACCCCAACAGCCAATGAACCAATACAGACCCACCAACCCCACCATGAGCTGATGACCACAGATCCAACCAGGGACCCATGGCCATGGTGACCCCCAATGGCCAACAAGCCAATGCACCCACAGCCAAAGCCAAACCATGAGCTGAAGACCACAGACCCAACCCCATGGAGACCCCCAACGGCCAACACATCAACAGACCCACATCCAAAGCCCAACCATGAGCTGAAGACCACAAACCCAACCCCATGGAGACCCCCAATAGCCAACGAGCCAATGGACCCACAGCCAAAGCACAACCATGACCTGATGACCACAGACCCAACCCCATGGAGACCCCCAACGGCCAACGAGCCAATGGACCCACAGCCAAAGCCCAACCATGAGCTGAAGACCACAGACCCAACCCCATGGAGACCCCCAAGGGCCAACAAGCCAATGGACCCACAGCAAAGCCCAACCATGACCCGATGACCACAGACCCAACCCCATGGAGACCCCCAAGGGCCAATGAACCACCACGGACCCACCAACCCCACCATGACCTGGTGACCACGGACTCAACCACAGACTCACAGTCCCAACATGGGCCAACAAGGGTTGGAGACCCCAACAACCAATGAACCAACACAGACCCACCAACCCCACCATGAGCTGATGACCACAGACCCAACCAGGGACCCATGGCCATGGTGACCCCCAATGGCCAACAAGCCAATGGACCCACAGCCAAAGCCCAACCATGAGCTGAAGACCACAAACCCAACCCCATGGAGACCCCCGATGGCCAACGAGCCAACGGACCCACAGCCAAAGCCCAACCATGAGCTGAAGACCAGAGACCCAACCCCATGGAGACCCCCAATGGCCAACACATCAACGGACACAAAGCAACAGCCCAACCATGAGCTGAAGACCACAAACCCAACCCCATGGAGACCCCCAAGGGCCAATGAACCACCACAGACCCACCAACCCCACCATGACCTGGTGACCATGGACCCAACCATGGAGACCCCAATGGCCAATGAACCACCAAGGACACACCAACCCCACCGTGAGCTGATGACCACAGACCCAACCATGGACCCATGGCCATGGAGACCCCCATGGCCACAACCCCATCATGGACCCACAAAGTCCCACTATGACCTGAAGACCATGGATCCCACCACTGAACCAACCCCATGGAGACCCCCAATAGTCAATGAGCCAATGGACCCACAGCCAAAGCCCAACCATGAGCTGAAGACCACAAACCCAACCCCATGGAGACCCCCAATAGCCAACAAGCCAATGGACCCACAGCCAAAGCCCAACCATGAGCTGATGACCATGGATCCAACGCCATGGAGACCCCCAATGGCCAATGAACCACCATGGACCCACCAACCCCACCATGACCTGGTGACCACGGACCCAACCATAGACCCACAGCCCCAAAATGGGCCAACAAGGGTTGGAGACCCCAACAGCCAATGAACCAACACAGACCCACCAACCTCACCATGAGCTGATGACCACAGACCCAACCAGGGACCCATGGCCATGGAGACCCCCATGGCCACAACCCCATCATGGACCCGCAAAGTCCCACTATGACCTGAAGACCACGGATCCCACCACTGAACCAACCCCATGGAGACCCCCAATAGTCAATGAGCCAATGGACCCACAGCCAAAGCCCAACCATGAGCTGAAGACCACAAACCCAACCCCATGGAGACCCCCAATGGCCAACAAGCCAATGGACCCACAGCCAAAGCCCAACCATGAGCTGAAGACCACAGATCCAACCCCATGGAGACCCCCAATAGCCAACGAGCCAATGGACCCACAGCCAAAGCACAACCATGACCTGATGACCATGGATCCAACCCCATGGAGACCCCCAATGGCCAATGAACCACCATGGACCCACCAACCCCACCATGACCTGGTGACCATGGACCCAACCTCATGGAGACCCCAATGGCCAATGAACCACCATGGACCCACCAACCCCACCATGAGCTGATGACCACAGACCCAACCATGGACCCATGGCCATGGAGACCCCCATGGCCACAACCCCATCATGGACGCACAAAGTCCCACTATGACCTGAAGACCATGGATCCCACCACTGAACCAACCCCATGGAGACCCCCAATAGTCAATGAGCCAATGGACCCACAGCCAAAGCCCAACCATGAGCTGAAGACCACAAACCCAACCCCATGGAGACCCCCAATGGCCAACAAGCCAATGGACCCACAGCCAAAGCCCAACCATGAGCTGATGACCATGGAGCCAACCCCATGGAGACCCCCAATGGCCAACACATCAACGGACCTAAAGCAACAGCCCAACCATGACCTGATGACCATGGATCCAACCCCATGGTGACCCCCAATGGCCAATGAACCACCATGGACCCACCAACCCCAGCATGACCTGGTGACCATGGACCCAACCATGGAGACCCCAATGGCCAATGAACCACCATGGACACACCAACCCCACCATGACCTGGTGACCACGGACCCAACCATGGAGACCCCAATGGCCAATGAACCACCATGATCCCACCAACCCCACCATGACCTGGTGACCATGGACCCAACCATGGAGACCCCAATGGCCAATGAACCACCATGGACCCACCAACCCCACCATGACCTGGTGACCATGGACCCAACCATGGAGACCCCCAAGGGCCAATGAACCACCATGGACCCACCAACCCCATCAAGACCTGGTGACCACGGACCCAACCATAGACCCACAGCCCCAAAATGGGCCAACAAGGGTTGGAGACCCCAACAGCCAATGAACCAACACAGACCCACCAACCCCACCGTGAGCTGATGACCACAGACCCAACCATGGACCCATGGCCATGGAGACCCCCATGGCCACAACCCCATCATGGACGCACAAAGTCCCACTATGACCTGAAGACCATGGATCCCACCACTGAACCAACCCCATGGAGACCCCCAATAGTCAATGAGCCAATGGACCCACAGCCAAAGCCCAACCATGAGCTGAAGACCACAAACCCAACCCCATGGAGACCCCCAATGGCCAACACATCAACGGACCCACAGCCAAAGCCCAACCATGACCTGATGACCACAAACCCAACCCCATGGAGACCCCCAATGGCCAACGAGCCAATGGACCCACAGCCAAAGCCCAACCATGAGCTGAAGACCACAAACCCAACCCCATGGAGACCCCCAATGGCCAACATGTCAATAGAACCACAGCCAAAGCACAACCATGACCTGATGACCACGGACCCAACCCCATGGAGACTCCCAATGGCCAACAAGCCAACGGACCCACAGCCAAAGCACAACCATGACCTGATGACCATGGATCCAACCCCATGGAGACCCCCAATGGCCAACACATCAACGGACCGAAAGCAACAGCCCAACCATGACCTGATGACCATGGATCCAACCCCATGGAGACCCCAATGGCCAATGAACCACCATGGACCCACCAACCCCACCATGACCTGGTGACCATGGACCCAACCATGGAGACCCCAATGGCCAATGAACCACCATGGACCCACCAACCCCACCATGACCTCGTGACCACGGACCCAACCATGGCTGGGAGGGGCCCCCGGACGCCTGGGTCCCTCTGGAGGGGGTGGGGGCCCGTTCCTGGGGGGCAGGTGGGGCCATGGGTGCAGGCGGGTGCACCCCACCCAGGGCCACACCCGGTGTGGGAGCAGGAACACGGCCCCACCCTGGGGACACAACGGGTATTGGGTGCACCCAGCACCCATGGGTGCACCCAGAGACACACCCAGCACCCACGGGCCCATCTGGCACTCATGGACCCATCCTGCACCTACAGAGCACCCATGGGTGCTGCCACGGGCACACCCAGCACCCACAGGCCCACCTGGCACCCAGGGACTCATCCTGCACCCACACAGCACCCATGGGTGCACCCAGAACACAAAGACAGATCCAGCACCCATGGGTGCTCCCACAGGCACACCCATCACCCACGGGCCCACCTGGCACCCATGGCCTCATCCTGCAACGACACAGCACCCATGGGTGCACCCAGAGACACATCCAGCACCCATGGGCCCATCTGGCACTCATGGACCCATCCTGCATGTACAGAGCACCCATGGGTGCTGCCACGGGCACACCCAGCACCCACAGGCCCACCTGGCACCCAGGGACTCATCCTGCACCCACACAGCACCCATGGGTGCACCCAGAACACAAAGACACGTCCAGCACCCATGGGTGCTCCCACAGGCACACCCAGCACCCACAGGCCCACCTGGCACCCACACAGCACCCATGGGTGCACCCAGAACACAAAGACACATCCAGCGCCCATGGGTGCTCCCACAGGCACACCCAGCACCCACGGGCCCACCTGGCACCCATGGACTCATCCTGCACCCACACAGCACCCATGGGTGCACCCAGGAACCCACAGCATACACCAAGCACACACAGCACTGACCCAGCACCCACAGATGCACAGCACCCATCCTGCACCCATGGCACCCATTGTACCCACACAGCACCCATGGACACACAGCACCCACCCAGCACCCGTAACACCCATCTTGCACCTACAGCACCCATGGGTGCACCCACAGACGCACAGCAACCATGCTGCACCCATGGCACCCACAGCACCCACCGTACACCCACCCAGGACCCAATGTGCACCCAAAAGTGCAGCCCCCCAGGACCTATAGCACCCATCCTGCACCCGTAACACTCATCCTGCACCTACAGCACCCATGGGTGCACCCACAGATGCACAGCACCCATGCTGCACCCATGGACCCACAGCACCCACCTTGCACCTACAGCAGCCATGGGTGCACCCACCAGCACCCAGAGACACACAGCACCCATCCTGCACCCCCACAGCACCTATGGGTGCACCCCCTAACACTAACAGACACACAACACCCATGGGTGCAACCCTCAGTACCCATGGACCCACAGCACCCATGGGTGCACCCCCCAACACCAACAGACCCACAGCACCCATGGGTGCAACCCTCAGTACCCATGGACCCACAGCACCCATGGGTGCAACCCAGACACACAGCACCCATCCTGCACCCCCACAGCACCCATGGGTGCACCCCCCTGCACTCAGAGACACACAGCACCCATCCTGCACCCCCACAGTACCTATGGGTGCACCCCCTAACACTAACAGACACACAGCACCCATGGGTGCACCCATAGCACCCACAGACACACAGCACCCATGGGTGCACCCCCCAACACCCAGAGACACACAGCACCCATCCTGCACCCCCACAGCACCCATGGGTGCACCCCCAAACACCAACAGAGCCCCAGCACCCATGGGTGCAACCCTCAGTACCCATGGACCCACAGCACCCATGGGTGCACCCCCCAGCACCCAGAGACACACAGCACCCATCCTGCACCCCCACAGCACCCATGGGTGCACCCCCCAACATCAACAGACACACAACACCCATGGGTGCACCCATAGCACCCACAGACACACAGCACCCATGGGTGCACCCATAGCACCCACAGACCCACAGCACCCATGGGTGCACCCCCCAGCACCCAGAGACACACAGCACCCATCCTGCACCCCCACAGCACCTATGGGTGCACCCCCGAACACCAACAGACACACAACACCCATGGGTGCACCCCCAGACACACAGCACCCATCCTGCACTCCCACAGCACCCACAGCACCCATGGGTGCACCCATAGCACCCACAGACCCACAGTAGCCATGGGTGCAACCCTCAGTACCCACAGACACACAGCACCCATGGGTGCAACCCTCAGCACCCATGGACCCACAGCACCCATGGGTGCACCCCCACAGCACCCAGAGACACACAGCACCCATCCTGCACCCCCACAGCACCCATGGGTGCACCCCCTAACACTAACAGACACACAACACCCATGGGTGCACCCATAGCACCCACAGACACACAACACCCATGGGTGCACCCCCCAACACCAACAGACCCACAGCACCCATGGGTGCAACCCTCAGTACCCATGGACCCACAGCACCCATGGGTGCACCTATGGACCCACAGCACCCATCCTGCACCCATAGCACCCACAGCCATGGTTGCACCCAGCACCCACAGACACACAGCACCCATGGGTGCACCCATAGCACCCACAGACCCACAGAACCCATGGGTGCTCCACCAACAGACCCACAGCACCCATGGGTGCACCCCCCAGCACCCAGAGACACACAGCACCCATCCTGCACCCCCACAGCACCTATGGGTGCACCCCCCAACACCAACAGACACACAGCACCCACGGGTGCATCCCCAACACCAACAGACCCACAGCACCCATGGGTGTACCCCTCAGCACCCACAGACACACAGCACCCATGGGTGCACCCCCACAGCACCCAGAGACACACAGCACCCATCCTGCACCCCCACAGCACCTATGGGTGCACCACCAACACCAACAGACCCACAGCACCCATGGGTGCACCCCCCAACACCAACAGACCCACAGCACCCATGGGTGCAACCCTCAGTACCCATGGACCCACAGCACCCATGGGTGCACCTATGGGCCCACAGCACCCATCCTGCACCCATAGCACCCACAGCCATGGTTGCACCCAGCACCCACAGACACACAGCACCCATGGGTGCACCTATGGACCCACAGCACCCATCCTGCACCCATAGCACCCACAGCCATGGTTGCACCCAGCACCCACAGACACACAGCACCCATGGGTGCACCCATAGCACCCACAGAACCCATGGGTGCTCCACCAACAGACCCACAGCACCCATGGGTGCACCCCCCAGCACCCAGAGACACACAGCACCCATCCTGCACCCCCACAGCACCTATGGGTGCACCCCCCAACACCGACAGACACACAGCACCCATGGGTGCACCCCCCAGCACCCAGAGACACACAGCACCCATCCTGCACCCCCACAGCACCCATGGGTGCACCCCCCAACACCAACAGACCTACAGCACCCATGGGTGCACCCCCCAGCACCCATGGACCCACAGCACCTGTGGGTGCTGGGTCCCCACGGGGGGGGGTGTGTGTAAAGCAGCCTTTCCCCCCCCCCCCCCCGCCCCGAACGCCTGGGTCCCTGACATGGGTTCCCACCCCCCCTCCCGCCCCGGACGCCTGGGTCCCTCCCCTCCAGGATCGGGCCCCTCCCTGTGTCCAAAGGGCGCTGGGCTGAGGGGACTTTGACCAGGGCGGGGGAACTGGGAGAACTGGGAGGGACTGGGGGGGGGGACGACACACAGGGAAACACCCCCCCCCCCCCCGCCTTAAAATGGGGGGGGGGGGCAGGGGAGACACCCCAAAACAGGGGGGTCAAATATGGGGGGGGCAGCCCAATACTTGGGGGGGACACACATGGGAGGGGGGTCCTCTATGGGGGGGGGGAGAAATGGCGGGGGGGGGGTCCCCAAGAGCCAATGGGGACATGGGGGGGGTCCATCTCCTCGAGGGGGGGGGAGGTGGGGGGGGTCATCTCCTGGGGGGCGTCATATGGGGGGGGGATCCCCCTTTTTGGGAGGCACACATAGAGGGGTCCATCTGCTGGGGGGGGGGGGCGTGTCACAGGGGGGTCCCATCACCTCTATGCGGGGGGGGGGGGTCACACCCCTCATTCCCCCCCCCCAACACCGCATGGGCGGTGCCGCAGGGGTTCCCGCCCTGTGACGTCACGCCGCGACGTCACACCCACCGCCCCCCCCCCCCCCAAGCCGGACTGCAACAAAAGCAGCGAACGGGGCGGGGAAACCCCCCCAGGACCCCCCCCCCGCCCGCTCCGGTACCGGACACCCCCCGCGACCCCCCCGTACCGTGACCCCCCCCCCCTCCCCAATATAGAGCATCCCCCCCCCCCACTCCATGCACTGTAACCGCGGTACAGCGACCCCCCCCCAATATAGAGCATCCCCCTAATTACACCGTGTCCCCCCCCGGTATTAAAGCCCCCCCCCCTTCTCCATGCACCGTAACCGCGGTACCGGGACCCCCCCCCAATATAGAGCATCCCCCTAATTACACCGTGTCCCCCCCCCCGGTATTAACCCCCCCCCCTTCTCCATGCACCGTAACCGCGGTGCCGGGACCCCCCCCCCCCCAATATAGAGCATCCCCCTAATTACACCGTGTCCCCCCCCCCGGTATTACATCCCCCCCTCCATGCACCGTGACCCCCCCGGTATTACATCCCCCCCCCAATATAGAGCATCCCCCTAATTACACCATAACCCCCCCCGGTATTACACACCCCCCCCCCCCCATGCACCGTAACCGCGTTACCGGGACCCCCCCCTAAATATACAGCATCCCCCTAATGACACCGTGTCCCCCCACACCGAGACCCCTCCCTTCACACGGTACCCCCCCCCCCCCATAACGACCCCCCCCCCCCGGTCCCGATGCCCCCCCGCCCCGGTCCCCCCCCCCCCCCCCCGTTCCCGGCCGTACCCGCGCCCCCGTAGCCGGTGGCGATGGCCCAGGCGAGGCTGGCGGCGCTCCGAGCCCTCGCCCCGTCGTACTGGTCGAGCGGGCGGATCTCGGGCACCAGGAAACCCCGGCGCATGGCCGCGGTGGCGGCGGGAGGAGCCGCCACCATCCCCGGGGCCGCGGCGGCTTCACCGGCCCGGCCCGGTTCGCTTTGGCGTTCGGAGACGTTCGGCTCCGCTTCGGGTGGGCTCGGGGAGCGCTCGGGTGGGCTCGGGGAGCGCTCGGGTGCGTTCGGGTGGGTTCGGAAAGGGTTCGGGTGGGTTCGGAAAGGGTTCGGGTGGGTTCGGCAGCGGGCGCGGCCCCGGGAGGGAGCGTGGCGCGAGCGCCAGGTGCGGGGAGGGGAGGGGGGGGGCGGGGCCCCGGGGCACGTGACCGCAGGTGCGCCCCGCCCACTCTCCTGTTCCCGCGGGAAAAGGGGCGGGGCCTGGGCAAGGGGATATTGGGGATAATGGGGATACTGGGGATAATGGGGACTGGGGATACTGGGAGGGACTGGGGGAGCAGAGCCCCTGGGGGCACTGGGGATACTGGGAACACTGGGGATACTGGGAGGGACTGGGGATACTGGGAACACTGGGGATACTGGGGATGCTGGGGATACTGGGAACACTGGGGATACTGGGAGGGACTGGGGATACTGGGAACACTGGGGATACTGGGGATGCTGGGGATACTGGGAGGGACTGGGAGGGACTGGGGATACTGGGAGGGACTGGGGATACTGGGGATACTGGGAACACTGGGAGGGACTGGGGGAGCAGAGCCACTGGGGGTACTGGGGATACTGGGAACACTGGGGATACTGGGGGGGACTGGGGATACTGGGAACACTGGGAACACTGGGAGGGACTGGAGATGCTGGGGATACTGGGAGGGACTGGGAGGGACTG
>NW_028117341.1:0-40999 GCF_964273445.1 Streptopelia decaocto
CATTGAAACTTTTCAAATCCCTCTCAAAATTGTTGAAATTCTCTTGAAGCTTTTAAAATTCTCTCTAGAATTTTCAAAATCCATGTCCATATGTTTATGTTTACAATTTCACGTCAAAAAATTGCTAAAATTCCAGTTGAAATTTTTTCAAAGTCCCTTAAAAATTTTCCCATTTTTGTCCCAATTCTTCCCATTCCCATTGAAACTTTTCAAATCCCTCTCAAAATAGTTGAAATTCTCTTGAAGCTTTAAAAACTCTCTCTAGAATTTTCAAAATCCATGGCCACATGTTTACAATTTCACGTCAAAAAATGGCTAAAATTCCAGTTGAAATTTTTTCAAAGTCCCTTAAAAATTTTCCAATTTTTGTCCCAATTCTTCCCATTCCCATTGAAACTTTTCAAATCCCTCTCAAAATTGTTGAAATTCTCTTGAAGCTTTTAAAATTCTCTCTAGAATTTTCAAAATCCATGTCCACATGTTTACAATTTCACGTCAAAAAATGGCTAAAATTCCAGTTGAAATTTTTTCAAAGTCCCTGAAAAATTTTCCAATTTTTGTCCCAATTCTTCCCATTCCCATTGAAACTTTTCAAATCCCTCTCAAAATTGTTGAAATTCTCTTGAAGCTTTTAAAATTCTCTCTAGAATTTTCAAAATCCACTTCAACATGTTTACAATTTCACGTCAAAAAATGGCTAAAATTCCAGTTGAAATTTTTTCAAAGTCCCTTCAAAATTTTCCAATTTTTGTCCCAATTCTTCCCATTCCCATTGAAACTTTTCAAATCCCTCTCAAAATTGTTGAAATTCTCTTGAAGCTTTTAAAATTCTCTCTAGAATTTTCAAAATCCATGTCCACATGTTTACAATTTCACGTCAAAAAATGGCTAAAATTCCAGTTGAAATTTTTTCAAAGTCCCTTAAAAATTTTCCCATTTTTGTCCCAATTCTTCCCATTCCCATTGAAACTTTTCAAATCCCTCTCAAAATTGTTGAAATTCTGTTGAAGCTTTTAAAATTCTCTCTAGAATTTTCAAAATCCATGTCCACATGTTTACAATTTCACGTCAAAAAATGGCTAAAATTCCAGTTGAAATTTTTTCAAAGTCCCTTAACAATTTTCCAATTTTTGTCCCAATTCTTCCCATTCCCATTGAAACTTTTCAAATCCCTCTCAAAATTGTTGAAATTCTGTTAAAGCTTTTAAAATTCTCTCTAGAATTTTCAAAATCCATGTCCACATGTTTACAATTTCACGTCAAAAAATGGCTAAAATTCCAGTTGAAATTTTTTCAAGTCCCTTAAAAATTTTCCAATTTTTGTCCCAATTCTTCCCATTCCCATTGAAACTTTTCAAATCCCTCTCAAAATTGTTGAAATTCTGTTGAAGCTTTAAAATTCTCTCTAGAATTTTCAAAATCCATGGCCACATGTTTACAATTTCACATTAAAAAATTGCTAAAATTCCAGTTGAAATTTTTTCAAAGTCCCTTAAAAATTTTCCAATTTTTGTCCCAATTCTTCCCATTCCCATTGAAACTTTTCAAATCCCTCTCAAAATTGTTGAAATTCTCTTGAAGATTTTAAAATTCTCTCTAGAATTTTCAAAATCCATGTCCACATGTTTACAATTTCACGTCAAAAAATGGCTAAAATTCCAGTTGAAATTTTTTCAAAATCCCTTAAAAATTTTCCAATTTTTGTCCCAATTCTTCCCATTCCCATTGAAACTTTTCAAATCCCTCTCAAAATTGTTGAAATTCTGTTGAAGCTTTTAAAATTCTCTCTAGAATTTTCAGAATCCATGTCCACATGTTTACAATTTCACGTCAAAAAATTGCTAAAATTCCAGTTGAAATTTTTTCAAAGTCCCTTAAAAATTTTCCAATTTTTGTCCCAATTCTTCCCATTCCCATTGAAACTTTTCAAATCCCTCTCAGAATTGTTGAAATTCTCTTGAAGCTTTAAAAATTCTCTCTAGAATTTTCAAAATCCATGGCCACATGTTTACAATTTCACATTAAAAAATTGCTAAAATTCCAGTTGAAATTTTTTCAAAGTCCCTGAAAAATTTTCCAATTTTTGTCCCAATTCTTCCCATTCCCATTGAAACTTTTCAAATCCCTCTCAAAATTGTTGAAATTCTGTTGAAGCTTTTAAAATTCTCTCTAGAATTTTCAAAATCCATGTCCACATGTTTACAATTTCACATAAAAAAAATGCTAAAATTCCAGTTGAAATTTTTTCAAAGTCCCTTAAAAATTTTCCAATTTTTGTCCCAATTCTTCCCATTTCCATTGAAACTTTTCAAATCCCTCTCAAAATTGTTGAAATTCTCTTGAAGCTTTTAAAATTCTCTCTAGAATTTTCAAAATCCATGTCCACATGTTTACAATTTCACGTCAAAAAAATGCTAAAATTCCAGTTGAAATTTTTTCAAAGTCCCTGAAAAATTTTCCAATTTTTGTCCCAATTCTTCCCATTCCCATGGAAACTTTTCAAATCCCTCTCAAAATTGTTGAAATCCTGTTAAAGCTTTTAAAATTCTCTCTAGAATTTTCAAAATCCATGGCCACATGTTTACAATTTCACATAAAAAAATGGCTAAAATTCCAGTTGAAATTTTTTCAAAGTCCCTTAAAAATTTTCCAATTTTTGTCCCAATTCTTCCCATTCCCATTGAAACTTTTCAAATCCCTCTCAAAATGGTTGAAATTCTGTTGAAGCTTTTAAAATTCTCTCTAGAATTTTCAAAATCCACTTCAACATGTTTACAATTTCACGTCAAAAAATGGCTAAAATTCCAGTTGAAATTTTTTCAAAGTCCCTGAAAAATTTTCCAATTTTTGTCCCAATTCTTCCCATTCCCATTGAAACTTTTCAAATCCCTCTCAAAATTGTTGAAATTCTGTTGAAGCTTTTAAAATTCTCTCTAGAATTTTCAAAATCCATGTCCACATGTTTACAATTTCACGTCAAAAAATGGCTAAAATTCCAGTTGAAATTTTTTCAAAGTCCCTTAAAAATTTTCCAATTTTTGTCCCAATTCTTCCCATTCCCATTGAAACTTTTCAAATCCCTCTCAAAATTGTTGAAATTCTCTTGAAGCTTTTAAAATTCTCTCTAGAATTTTCAAAATCCATGTCCACATGTTTACAATTTCACGTCAAAAAATGGCTAAAATTCCAGTTGAAATATTTTCAAAGTCCCTGAAAAATTTTCCAATTTTTGTCCCAATTCTTCCCATTCCCATTGAAACTTTTCAAATCCCTCTCAAAATTGTTGAAATTCTGTTGAAGCTTTTAAAATTCTCTCTAGAATTTTCAAAATCCATGGCCACATGTTTACAATTTCACGTAAAAAAATGGCTAAAATTCCAGTTGAAATTTTTTCAAAGTCCCTTAAAAATTTTCCCATTTTTGTCCCAATTCTTCCCATTCCCATTGAAACTTTTCAAATCCCTCTCAAAATTTTTGAAATTCTCTTGAAGCTTTTAAAATTCTCTCTAGAATTTTCAAAATCCATGGCCACATGTTTACAATTTCACGTCAAAAAATGGCTAAAATTCCAGTTGAAATTTTTTCAAAGTCCCTTAAAAATTTTCCAATTTTTGTCCCAATTCTTCCCATTCCCATTGAAACTTTTCAAATCCCTCTCAAAATTGTTGAAATTCTCTTGAAGCTTTTAAAATTCTCTCTAGAATTTTCAAAATCCATGGCCACATGTTTACAATTTCACATCAAAAAATGGCTAAAATTCCAGTTGGAATTTTTTCAAAGTCCCTTAAAAATTTTCCAATTTTTGTCCCAATTCTTCCCATTCCCATTGAAACTTTTCAAATCCCTCTCAAAATTGTTGAAATTCTCTTGAAGCTTTTAAAATTCTCTCTAGAATTTTCAAAATCCACTTCAACATGTTTACAATTTCACGTAAAAAAATGGCTAAAATTCCAGTTGAAATTTTTTCAAAGTCCCTTAAAAATTTTCCAATTTTCGTCCCAATTCTTCCCATTCCCATTGAAACTTTTCAAATCCCTCTCAAAATTGTTGAAATTCTCTTGAAGCTTTTAAAATTCTCTCTAGAATTTTCAAAATCCATGTCCACATGTTTACAATTTCACGTCAAAAAATGGCTAAAATTCCAGTTGAAATTTTTTCAAAGTCCCTTAAAAATTTTCCAATTTTTGTCCCAATTCTTCCCATTCCCATTGAAACTTTTCAAATCCCTCTCAAAATTGTTGAAATTCTCTTGAAGCTTTTAAAATTCTCTCTAGAATTTTCAAAATCCATGTCCACATGTTTACAATTTCACGTCAAAAAATGGCTAAAATTCCAGTTGAAATTTTTTCAAAGTCCCTGAAAAATTTTCCAATTTTTGTCCCAATTCTTCCCATTCCCATTGAAACTTTTCAAATCCCTCTCAAAATTGTTGAAATTCTGTTGAAGCTTTTAAAATTCTCTCTAGAATTTTCAAAATCCATGGCCACATGTTTACAATTTCACGTAAAAAAATGGCTAAAATTCCAGTTGAAATTTTTTCAAAGTCCCTTAAAAATTTTCCCATTTTTGTCCCAATTCTTCCCATTCCCATTGAAACTTTTCAAATCCCTCTCAAAATTTTTGAAATTCTCTTGAAGCTTTTAAAATTCTCTCTAGAATTTTCAAAATCCATGGCCACATGTTTACAATTTCACGTCAAAAAATGGCTAAAATTCCAGTTGAAATTTTTTCAAAGTCCCTTAAAAATTTTCCAATTTTTGTCCCAATTCTTCCCATTCCCATTGAAACTTTTCAAATCCCTCTCAAAATTGTTGAAATTCTGTTGAAGCTTTTAAAATTCTCTCTAGAATTTTCAAAATCCATGGCCACATGTTTACAATTTCACGTCAAAAAATGGCTAAAATTCCAGTTGGAATTTTTTCAAAGTCCCTGAAAAATTTTCCAATTTTTGTCCCAATTCTTCCCATTCCCATTGAAACTTTTCAAATCCCTCTCAGAATTGTTGAAATTCTCTTGAAGCTTTAAAAATTCTCTCTAGAATTTTCAAAATCCATGGCCACATGTTTACAATTTCACATTAAAAAATGGCTAAAATTCCAGTTGAAATTTTTTCAAAGTCCCTGAAAAATTTTCCAATTTTTGTCCCAATTCTTCCCATTCCCATTGAAACTTTTCAAATCCCTCTCAAAATTGTTGAAATTCTCTTGAAGCTTTTAAAATTCTCTCTAGAATTTTCAAAATCCATGTCCACATGTTTACAATTTCACGTCAAAAAATTGCTAAAATTCCAGTTGAAATTTTTTCAAAGTCCCTTAAAAATTTTCCAATTTTTGTCCCAATTCTTCCCATTCCCATTGAAACTTTTCAAATCCCTCTCAAAATTGTTGAAATTCTGTTGAAGCTTTTAAAATTCTCTCTAGAATTTTCAAAATCCATGTCCACATGTTTACAATTTCACGTCAAAAAATTGCTAAAATTCCAGTTGAAATTTTTTCAAAGTCCCTTAAAAATTTTCCCATTTTTGTCCCAATTCTTCCCATTCCCATTGAAACTTTTCAAATCCCTCTCAAAATTGTTGAAATTCTCTTGAAGCTTTAAAAATTCTCTCTAGAATTTTCAAAATCCATGGCCACATGTTTACAATTTCACATTAAAAAATTGCTAAAATTCCAGTTGAAATTTTTTCAAAGTCCCTTAAAAATTTTCCAATTTTTGTCCCAATTCTTCCCATTCCCATTGAAACTTTTCAAATCCCTCTCAAAATGGTTGAAATTCTGTTGAAGCTTTTAAAATTCTCTCTAGAATTTTCAAAATCCATGTCCACATGTTTACAATTTCACGTCAAAAAATGGCTAAAATTCCAGTTGGAATTTTTTCAAAGTCCCTTAAAAATTTTCCAATTTTTGTCCCAATTCTTCCCATTCCCATTGAAACTTTTCAAATCCCTCTCAAAATTGTTGAAATTCTCTTGAAGCTTTTAAAATTCTCTCTAGAATTTTCAAAATCCATGTCCACATGTTTACAATTTCACGTCAAAAAATTGCTAAAATTCCAGTTGAAATTTTTTCAAAGTCCCTTAAAAATTTTCCAATTTTTGTCCCAATTCTTCCCATTCCCATTGAAACTTTTCAAATCCCTCTCAAAATTGTTGAAATTCTGTTGAAGCTTTTAAAATTCTCTCTAGAATTTTCAAAATCCATGTCCACATGTTTACAATTTCACGTCAAAAAATGGCTAAAATTCCAGTTGAAATTTTTTCAAAGTCCCTTAAAAATTTTCCAATTTTTGTCCCAATTCTTCCCATTCCCATTGAAACTTTTCAAATCCCTCTCAGAATTGTTGAAATTCTCTTGAAGCTTTTAAAATTCTCTCTAGAATTTTCAAAATCCATGTCCACATGTTTACAATTTCACGTCAAAAAATGGCTAAAATTCCAGTTGGAATTTTTTCAAAGTCCCTGAAAAATTTTCCAATTTTTGTCCCAATTCTTCCCATTCCCATTGAAACTTTTCAAATCCCTCTCAAAATTGTTGAAATTCTCTTGAAGCTTTTAAAATTCTCTCTAGAATTTTCAAAATCCATGTCCACATGTTTACAATTTCACGTCAAAAAATTGCTAAAATTCCAGTTGAAATTTTTTCAAAGTCCCTTAAAAATTTTCCAATTTTTGTCCCAATTCTTCCCATTCCCATTGAAACTTTTCAAATCCCTCTCAAAATTGTTGAAATTCTGTTGAAGCTTTTAAAATTCTCTCTAGAATTTTCAAAATCCATGTCCACATGTTTACAATTTCACGTCAAAAAATTGCTAAAATTCCAGTTGAAATTTTTTCAAAGTCCCTTAAAAATTTTCCAATTTTTGTCCCAATTCTTCCCATTCCCATTGAAACTTTTCAAATCCCTCTCAAAATTGTTGAAATTCTCTTGAAGCTTTAAAAATTCTCTCTAGAATTTCAAAATCCATGGCCACATGTTTACAATTTCACATTAAAAAATTGCTAAAATTCCAGTTGAAATTTTTTCAAAGTCCCTTAAAAATTTTCCAATTTTTGTCCCAATTCTTCCCATTCCCATTGAAACTTTTCAAATCCCTCTCAAAATTGTTGAAATTCTCTTGAAGCTTTTAAAATTCTCTCTAGAATTTTCAAAATCCATGTCCACATGTTTACAATTTCACGTCAAAAAATTGCTAAAATTCCAGTTGAAATTTTTTCAAAGTCCCTTAAAAATTTTCCAATTTTTGTCCCAATTCTTCCCATTCCCATTGAAACTTTTCAAATCCCTCTCAAAATTGTTGAAATTCTGTTGAAGCTTTTAAAATTCTCTCTAGAATTTTCAAAATCCATGTCCACATGTTTACAATTTCACGTCAAAAAATTGCTAAAATTCCAGTTGAAATTTTTTCAAAGTCCCTTCAAAATTTTCCAGTTTTTGTCCCAATTCTTCCCATTCCCATTGAAACTTTTCAAATCCCTCTCAAAATTGTTGAAATTCTGTTGAAGCTTTTAAAATTCTCTCTAGAATTTTCAAAATCCATGTCCACATGTTTACAATTTCACGTCAAAAAATGGCTAAAATTCCAGTTGAAATTTTTTCAAAGTCCCTTAAAAATTTTCCAATTTTTGTCCCAATTCTTCCCATTTCCATTGAAACTTTTCAAATCCCTCTCAAAATTGTTGAAATTCTCTTGAAGCTTTTAAAATTCTCTCTAGAATTTTCAAAATCCATGTCCACATGTTTACAATTTCACGTCAAAAAATTGCTAAAATTCCAGTTGAAATTTTTTCAAAGTCCCTTAAAAATTTTCCAATTTTTGTCCCAATTCTTCCCATTCCCATTGAAACTTTTCAAATCCCTCTCAAAATTGTTGAAATTCTCTTGAAGCTTTTAAAATTCTCTCTAGAATTTTCAAAATCCATGTCCACATGTTTACAATTTCACGTCAAAAAATGGCTAAAATTCCAGTTGGAATTTTTTCAAAGTCCCTTAAAAATTTTCCAATTTTTGTCCCAATTCTTCCCATTCCCATTGAAACTTTTCAAATCTCTCTCAAAATTGTTGAAATTCTCTTGAAGCTTTTAAAATTCTCTCTAGAATTTTCAAAATCCATGTCCACATGTTTACAATTTCACGTCAAAAAATGGCTAAAATTCCAGTTGGAATTTTTTCAAAGTCCCTTAAAAATTTTCCAATTTTTGTCCCAATTCTTCCCATTCCCATTGAAACTTTTCAAATCCCTCTCAAAATTGTTGAAATTCTGTTGAAGCTTTTAAAATTCTCTCTAGAATTTTCAAAATCCATGGCCACATGTTTACAATTTCACGTCAAAAAATGGCTAAAATTCCAGTTGAAATTTTTTCAAAGTCCCTGAAAAATTTTCCCATTTTTGTCCCAATTCTTCCCATTCCCATTGAAACTTTTCAAATCCCTCTCAAAATTGTTGAAATTCTCTTGAAGCTTTAAAAATTCTCTCTAGAATTTTCAAAATCCATGGCCACATGTTTACAATTTCACATTAAAAAATTGCTAAAATTCCAGTTGAAATTTTTTCAAAGTCCCTTAAAAATTTTCCAATTTTTGTCCCAATTCTTCCCATTCCCATTGAAACTTTTCAAATCCCTCTCAAAATTGTTGAAATTCTCTTGAAGCTTTTAAAATTCTCTCTAGAATTTTCAAAATCCATGTCCACATGTTTACAATTTCACGTCAAAAAATTGCTAAAATTCCAGTTGAAATTTTTTCAAAGTCCCTTAAAAATTTTCTAATTTTTGTCCCAATTCTTCCCATTCCCATTGAAACTTTTCAAATCCCTCTCAAAATTGTTGAAATTCTGTTGAAGCTTTTAAAATTCTCTCTAGAATTTTCAAAATCCATGGCCACATGTTTACAATTTCACGTCAAAAAATGGCTAAAATTCCAGTTGGAATTTTTTCAAAGTCCCTGAAAAATTTTCCAATTTTTGTCCCAATTCTTCCCATTCCCATTGAAACTTTTCAAATCCCTCTCAGAATTGTTGAAATTCTCTTGAAGCTTTAAAAATTCTCTCTAGAATTTTCAAAATCCATGGCCACATGTTTACAATTTCACATTAAAAAATGGCTAAAATTCCAGTTGAAATTTTTTCAAAGTCCCTTCAAAATTTTCCAATTTTTGTCCCAATTCTTCCCATTCCCATTGAAACTTTTCAAATCCCTCTCAAAATTGTTGAAATTCTCTTGAAGCTTTTAAAATTCTCTCTAGAATTTTCAAAATCCATGTCCACATGTTTACAATTTCACGTCAAAAAATTGCTAAAATTCCAGTTGAAATTTTTTCAAAGTCCCTTAAAAATTTTCCAATTTTTGTCCCAATTCTTCCCATTCCCATTGAAACTTTTCAAATCCCTCTCAAAATTGTTGAAATTCTGTTGAAGCTTTTAAAATTCTCTCTAGAATTTTCAAAATCCATGTCCACATGTTTACAATTTCACGTCAAAAAATTGCTAAAATTCCAGTGGAAATTTTTTCAAAGTCCCTTAAAAATTTTCCCATTTTTGTCCCAATTCTTCCCATTCCCATTGAAACTTTTCAAATCCCTCTCAAAATTGTTGAAATTCTCTTGAAGCTTTAAAAATTCTCTCTAGAATTTTCAAAATCCATGGCCACATGTTTACAATTTCACATTAAAAAATTGCTAAAATTCCAGTTGAAATTTTTTCAAAGTCCCTTAAAAATTTTCCAATTTTTGTCCCAATTCTTCCCATTCCCATTGAAACTTTTCAAATCCCTCTCAAAATGGTTGAAATTCTGTTGAAGCTTTTAAAATTCTCTCTAGAATTTTCAAAATCCATGTCCACATGTTTACAATTTCACGTCAAAAAATTGCTAAAATTCCAGTTGAAATTTTTTCAAAGTCCCTTAAAAATTTTCCAATTTTTGTCCCAATTCTTCCCATTCCCATTGAAACATTTCAAATCCCTCTCAAAATTGTTGAAATTCTCTTGAAGCTTTTAAAATTCTCTCTAGAATTTTCAAAATCCATGTCCACATGTTTACAATTTCACGTCAAAAAATGGCTAAAATTCCAGTTGAAATTTTTTCAAGTCCCTTAAAAATTTTCCAATTTTTGTCCCAATTCTTCCCATTCTCATTGAAACTTTTCAAATCCCTCTCAAAATTGTTGAAATTCTGTTGAAGCTTTTAAAATTCTCTCTAGAATTTTCAAAATCCATGTCCACATGTTTACAATTTCACGTCAAAAAATGGCTAAAATTCCAGTTGAAATTTTTTCAAAGTCCCTTAAAAATTTTCCAATTTTTGTCCCAATTCTTCCCATTCCCATTGAAACTTTTCAAATCCCTCTCAAAATTGTTGAAATTCTGTTGAAGCTTTTAAAATTCTCTCTAGAATTTTCAAAATCCATGGCCACATGTTTACAATTTCACGTCAAAAAATGGCTAAAATTCCAGTTGAAATTTTTTCAAAGTCCCTTAAAAATTTTCCAATTTTTGTCCCAATTCTTCCCATTCCCATTGAAACTTTTCAAATCCCTCTCAGAATTGTTGAAATTCTCTTGAAGCTTTTAAAATTCTCTCTAGAATTTTCAAAATCCATGTCCACATGTTTACAATTTCACGTCAAAAAATGGCTAAAATTCCAGTTGGAATTTTTTCAAAGTCCCTTAAAAATTTTCCAATTTTTGTCCCAATTCTTCCCATTCCCATTGAAACTTTTCAAATCCCTCTCAAAATTGTTGAAATTCTCTTGAAGCTTTTAAAATTCTCTCTAGAATTTTCAAAATCCATGTCCACATGTTTACAATTTCACGTCAAAAAATTGCTAAAATTCCAGTTGAAATTTTTTCAAAGTCCCTTAAAAATTTTCCAATTTTTGTCCCAATTCTTCCCATTCCCATTGAAACTTTTCAAATCCCTCTCAAAATTGTTGAAATTCTGTTGAAGCTTTTAAAATTCTCTCTAGAATTTTCAAAATCCATGTCCACATGTTTACAATTTCACGTCAAAAAATGGCTAAAATTCCAGTTGAAATTTTTTCAAAGTCCCTTAAAAATTTTCCAATTTTTGTCCCAATTCTTCCCATTCCCATTGAAACTTTTCAAATCCCTCTCAGAATTGTTGAAATTCTCTTGAAGCTTTTAAAATTCTCTCTAGAATTTTCAAAATCCATGTCCACATGTTTACAATTTCACGTCAAAAAATGGCTAAAATTCCAGTTGGAATTTTTTCAAAGTCCCTGAAAAATTTTCCAATTTTTGTCCCAATTCTTCCCATTCCCATTGAAACTTTTCAAATCCCTCTCAAAATTGTTGAAATTCTGTTGAAGCTTTTAAAATTCTCTCTAGAATTTTCAAAATCCATGTCCACATGTTTACAATTTCACGTCAAAAAATTGCTAAAATTCCAGTTGAAATTTTTTCAAAGTCCCTTCAAAATTTTCCAATTTTTGTCCCAATTCTTCCCATTCCCATTGAAACTTTTCAAATCCCTCTCAAAACTGTTGAAATTCTGTTGAAGCTTTTAAAATTCTCTCTAGAATTTTCAAAATCCATGTCCACATGTTTACAATTTCACGTCAAAAAATGGCTAAAATTCCAGTTGAAATTTTTTCAAAGTCCCTGAAAAATTTTCCCATTTTTGTCCCAATTCTTCCCATTCCCATTGAAACTTTTCAAATCCCTCTCAAAATTGTTGAAATTCTCTTGAAGCTTTAAAAATTCTCTCTAGAATTTTCAAAATCCATGGCCACATGTTTACAATTTCACATTAAAAAATTGCTAAAATTCCAGTTGAAATTTTTTCAAAGTCCCTTAAAAATTTTCCAATTTTTGTCCCAATTCTTCCCATTCCCATTGAAACTTTTCAAATCCCTCTCAAAATTGTTGAAATTCTGTTGAAGCTTTTAAAATTCTCTCTAGAATTTTCAAAATCCATGTCCACATGTTTACAATTTCATGTCAAAAAATGGCTAAAATTCCAGTTGAAATTTTTTTAAAGTCCCTTTAAAAATTTTCCAATTTTTGTCCCAATTCTTCCCATTCCCATTGAAACTTTTCAAATCCCTCTCAAAATTGTTGAAATTCTCTTGAAGCTTTTAAAATTCTCTCTAGAATTTTCAAAATCCATGTCCACATGTTTACAATTTCACGTCAAAAAATGGCTAAAATTCCAGTTGAAATTTTTTCAAAGTCCCTGAAAAATTTTCCCATTTTTGTCCCAATTCTTCCCATTCCCATTGAAACTTTTCAAATCCCTCTCAAAATTGTTGAAATTCTCTTGAAGCTTTTAAAATTCTCTCTAGAATTTTCAAAATCCATGGCCACATGTTTACAATTTCACATTAAAAAATTGCTAAAATTCCAGTTGAAATTTTTTCACGTCCCTTAAAAATTTTCCAATTTTTGTCCCAATTCTTCCCATTCTCATTGAAACTTTTCAAATCCCTCTCAAAATTGTTGAAATTCTCTTGAAGCTTTTAAAATTCTCTCTAGAATTTTCAAAATCCATGGCCACATGTTTACAATTTCACGTAAAAAAAATGCTAAAATCCCGGTTGAAATTTTTTCAAAGTCCCTGAAAAATTTTCCAATTTTTGTCCCAATTCTTCCCATTCCCATTGAAACTTTTCAAATCCCTCTCAAAATTGTTGAAATTCTGTTGAAGCTTTTAAAATTCTCTCTAGAATTTTCAAAATCCATGTCCACATGTTTACAATTTCACGTCAAAAAATGGCTAAAATTCCAGTTGAAATTTTTTCAAAGTCCCTTAAAAATTTTCCAATTTTTGTCCCAATTCTTCCCATTCCCATTGAAACTTTTCAAATCCCTCTCAAAATTGTTGAAATTCTGTTGAAGCTTTTAAAATTCTCTCTAGAATTTTCAAAATCCATGTCCACATGTTTACAATTTCACGTCAAAAAATGGCTAAAATTCCAGTTGAAATTTTTTCAAAGTCCCTTAAAAATTTTCCAATTTTTGTCCAAATTCTTCCCATTTCCATTGAAACTTTTCAAATCCCTCTCAAAATTGTTGAAATTCTCTTGAAGCTTTTAAAATTCTCTCTAGAATTTTCAAAATCCATGTCCACATGTTTACAATTTCACGTCAAAAAATGGCTAAAATTCCAGTTGAAATTTTTTCAAAGTCCCTTAAAAATTTTCCAGTTTTTGTCCCAATTCTTCCCATTCCCATTGAAACTTTTCAAATCCCTCTCAAAATTGTTGAAATTCTCTTGAAGCTTTTAAAATTCTCTCTAGAATTTTCAAAATCCATGTCCACATGTTTACAATTTCACGTCAAAAAATGGCTAAAATTCCAGTTGGAATTTTTTCAAAGTCCCTGAAAAATTTTCCAATTTTTGTCCCAATTCTTCCCATTCCCATTGAAACTTTTCAAATCCCTCTCAAAATTGTTGAAATTCTGTTGAAGCTTTTAAAATTCTCTCTAGAATTTTCAAAATCCATGTCCACATGTTTACAATTTCACGTCAAAAAATGGCTAAAATTCCAGTTGAAATTTTTTCAAAGTCCCTGAAAAATTTTCCAATTTTTGTCCCAATTCTTCCCATTCCCATTGAAACTTTTCAAATCCCTCTCAAAATTGTTGAAATTCTCTTGAAGCTTTTAAAATTCTCTCTAGAATTTTCAAAATCCATGTCCACATGTTTACAATTTCACGTCAAAAAATTGCTAAAATTCCAGTTGAAATTTTTTCAAAGTCCCTGAAAAATTTTCCAATTTTTGTCCCAATTCTTCCCATTCCCATTGAAACTTTTCAAATCCCTCTCAAAATTGTTGAAATTCTCTTGAAGCTTTTAAAATTCTCCCTAGAATTTTCAAAATCCACTTCAACATGTTTACAATTTCACGTCAAAAAATGGCTAAAATTCCAGTTGGAATTTTTTCAAAGTCCCTTAAAAATTTTCCAATTTTTGTCCCAATTCTTCCCATTCCCATTGAAACTTTTCAAATCCCTCTCAAAATTGTTGAAATTCTCTTGAAGCTTTTAAAATTCTCTCTAGAATTTTCAAAATCCATGTCCACATGTTTACAATTTCACGTCAAAAAATTGCTAAAATTCCAGTTGAAATTTTTTCAAAGTCCCTTAAAAATTTTCCAATTTTTGTCCCAATTCTTCCCATTCCCATTGAAACTTTTCAAATCCCTCTCAAAATTTTTGAAATTCTCTTGAAGCTTTTAAAATTCTCTCTAGAATTTTCAAAATCCATGTCCACATGTTTACAATTTCACGTCAAAAAATGGCTAAAATTCCAGTTGAAATTTTTTCAAAGTCCCTGAAAAATTTTCCAATTTTTGTCCCAATTCTTCCCATTCCCATTGAAACTTTTCAAATCCCTCTCAAAATTGTTGAAATTCTGTTGAAGCTTTTAAAATTCTCTCTAGAATTTTCAAAATCCATGTCCACATGTTTACAATTTCACGTCAAAAAATGGCTAAAATTCCAGTTGAAATTTTTTCAAAGTCCCTGAAAAATTTTCCCATTTTTGTCCCAATTCTTCCCATTCCCATTGAAACTTTTCAAATCCCTCTCAAAATTGTTGAAATTCTCTTGAAGCTTTTAAAATTCTCTCTAGAATTTTCAAAATCCATGTCCACATGTTTACAATTTCACATTAAAAAAATGCTAAAATTCCAGTTGAAATTTTTTCAAAGTCCCTTCAAAATTTTCCAATTTTTGTCCCAATTCTTCCCATTCCCATTGAAACTTTTCAAATCCCTCTCAGAATTGTTGAAATTCTCTTGAAGCTTTAAAAATTCTCTCTAGAATTTTCAAAATCCATGGCCACATGTTTACAATTTCACATTAAAAAATTGCTAAAATTCCAGTTGAAATTTTTTCAAAGTCCCTGAAAAATGTTCCAATTTTTGTCCCAATTCTTCCCATTCCCATTGAAACTTTTCAAATCCCTCTCAAAATTGTTGAAATTCTGTTGAAGCTTTTAAAATTCTCTCTAGAATTTTCAAAATCCATGTCCACATGTTTACAATTTAACATTAAAAAATTGCTAAAATTCCAGTTGAAATTTTTTCAAAGTCCCTTAAAAATTTTCCAATTTTTGTCCCAATTCTTCCCATTCCCATTGAAACTTTTCAAATCCCTCTCAAAATTGTTGAAATTCTCTTGAAGCTTTTAAAATTCTCTCTAGAATTTTCAAAATCCACTTCAACATGTTTACAATTTCATGTCAAAAAATGGCTAAAATTCCAGTTGAAATTTTTTTAAAATCCCTTTAAAAATTTTCCAATTTTTGTCCCAATTCTTCCCATTCCCATTGAAACTTTTCAAATCCCTCTCAAAATTGTTGAAATTCTCTTGAAGCTTTTAAAATTCTCTCTAGAATTTTCCATATCCATGTCCACATGTTTACAATTTCACATTAAAAAAATGCTAAAATTCCAGTTGAAATTTTTTCAAAGTCCCTTCAAAATTTTCCAATTTTTGTCCCAATTCTTCCCATTCCCATTGAAACTTTTCAAATCCCTCTCAGAATTGTTGAAATTCTCTTGAAGCTTTAAAAATTCTCTCTAGAATTTTCAAAATCCATGGCCACATGTTTACAATTTCACATTAAAAAATTGCTAAAATTCCAGTTGAAATTTTTTCAAAGTCCCTGAAAAATGTTCCAATTTTTGTCCCAATTCTTCCCATTCCCATTGAAACTTTTCAAATCCCTCTCAAAATTGTTGAAATTCTCTTGAAGCTTTTAAAATTCTCTCTAGAATTTTCAAAATCCATGTCCACATGTTTACAATTTAACATTAAAAAATTGCTAAAATTCCAGTTGAAATTTTTTCAAAGTCCCTTAAAAATTTTCCAATTTTTGTCCCAATTCTTCCCATTCCCATTGAAACTTTTCAAATCCCTCTCAAAATTGTTGAAATTCTCTTGAAGCTTTTAAAATTCTCTCTAGAATTTTCAAAATCCACTTCAACATGTTTACAATTTCATGTCAAAAAATGGCTAAAATTCCAGTTGAAATTTTTTTAAAATCCCTTTAAAAATTTTCCAATTTTTGTCCCAATTCTTCCCATTCCCATTGAAACTTTTCAAATCCCTCTCAAAATTGTTGAAATTCTCTTGAAGCTTTTAAAATTCTCTCTAGAATTTTCAAAATCCATGTCCACATGTTTACAATTTCACGTCAAAAAATGGCTAAAATTCCAGTTGAAATTTTTTCAAAGTCCCTTAAAAATTTTCCAATTTTTGTCCCAATTCTTCCCATTCCCATTGAAACTTTTCAAATCCCTCTCAAAATTGTTGAAATTCTGTTGAAGCTTTTAAAATTCTCTCTAGAATTTTCAAAATCCATGGCCACATGTTTACAATTTCACATTAAAAAATTGCTAAAATTCCAGTTGAAATTTTTTCAAGTCCCTTAAAAATTTTCCAATTTTTGTCCCAATTCTTCCCATTCCCATTGAAACTTTTCAAATCCCTCTCAAAATTGTTGAAATTTTGTTGAAGCTTTTAAAATTCTCTCTAGAATTTTCAAAATCCATGTCCACATGTTTACAATTTCACGTAAAAAAAATGCTAAAATCCCGGTTGAAATTTTTTCAAAGTCCCTGAAAAATTTTCCAATTTTTGTCCCAATTCTTCCCATTCCCATTGAAACTTTTCAAATCCCTCTCAAAATTGTTGAAATTCTGTTGAAGCTTTTAAAATTCTCTCTAGAATTTTCAAAATCCATGTCCACATGTTTACAATTTCACGTCAAAAAATGGCTAAAATTCCAGTTGAAATTTTTTCAAAGTCCCTGAAAAATTTTCCAATTTTTGTCCCAATTCTTCCCATTCCCATTGAAACTTTTCAAATCCCTCTCAAAATTGTTGAAATTCTCTTGAAGCTTTTAAAATTCTCTCTAGAATTTTCAAAATCCATGTCCACATGTTTACAATTTCACGTCAAAAAATTGCTAAAATTCCAGTTGAAATTTTTTCAAAGTCCCTGAAAAATTTTCCAATTTTTGTCCCAATTCTTCCCATTCCCATTGAAACTTTTCAAATCCCTCTCAAAATTGTTGAAATTCTCTTGAAGCTTTTAAAATTCTCCCTAGAATTTTCAAAATCCACTTCAACATGTTTACAATTTCACGTCAAAAAATGGCTAAAATTCCAGTTGGAATTTTTTCAAAGTCCCTTAAAAATTTTCCAATTTTTGTCCCAATTCTTCCCATTCCCATTGAAACTTTTCAAATCCCTCTCAAAATTGTTGAAATTCTCTTGAAGCTTTTAAAATTCTCTCTAGAATTTTCAAAATCCATGTCCACATGTTTACAATTTCACGTCAAAAAATTGCTAAAATTCCAGTTGAAATTTTTTCAAAGTCCCTTAAAAATTTTCCAATTTTTGTCCCAATTCTTCCCATTCCCATTGAAACTTTTCAAATCCCTCTCAAAATTTTTGAAATTCTCTTGAAGCTTTTAAAATTCTCTCTAGAATTTTCAAAATCCATGTCCACATGTTTACAATTTCACGTCAAAAAATGGCTAAAATTCCAGTTGAAATTTTTTCAAAGTCCCTGAAAAATTTTCCAATTTTTGTCCCAATTCTTCCCATTCCCATTGAAACTTTTCAAATCCCTCTCAAAATTGTTGAAATTCTGTTGAAGCTTTTAAAATTCTCTCTAGAATTTTCAAAATCCATGTCCACATGTTTACAATTTCACGTCAAAAAATGGCTAAAATTCCAGTTGAAATTTTTTCAAAGTCCCTGAAAAATTTTCCCATTTTTGTCCCAATTCTTCCCATTCCCATTGAAACTTTTCAAATCCCTCTCAAAATTGTTGAAATTCTCTTGAAGCTTTTAAAATTCTCTCTAGAATTTTCAAAATCCATGTCCACATGTTTACAATTTCACATTAAAAAAATGCTAAAATTCCAGTTGAAATTTTTTCAAAGTCCCTTCAAAATTTTCCAATTTTTGTCCCAATTCTTCCCATTCCCATTGAAACTTTTCAAATCCCTCTCAGAATTGTTGAAATTCTCTTGAAGCTTTAAAAATTCTCTCTAGAATTTTCAAAATCCATGGCCACATGTTTACAATTTCACATTAAAAAATTGCTAAAATTCCAGTTGAAATTTTTTCAAAGTCCCTTAAAAATGTTCCAATTTTTGTCCCAATTCTTCCCATTCCCATTGAAACTTTTCAAATCCCTCTCAAAATTGTTGAAATTCTCTTGAAGCTTTTAAAATTCTCTCTAGAATTTTCAAAATCCATGTCCACATGTTTACAATTTAACATTAAAAAATTGCTAAAATTCCAGTTGAAATTTTTTCAAAGTCCCTTAAAAATTTTCCAATTTTTGTCCCAATTCTTCCCATTCCCATTGAAACTTTTCAAATCCCTCTCAAAATTGTTGAAATTCTCTTGAAGCTTTTAAAATTCTCTCTAGAATTTTCAAAATCCACTTCAACATGTTTACAATTTCATGTCAAAAAATGGCTAAAATTCCAGTTGAAATTTTTTTAAAATCCCTTTAAAAATTTTCCAATTTTTGTCCCAATTCTTCCCATTCCCATTGAAACTTTTCAAATCCCTCTCAGAATTGTTGAAATTCTCTTGAAGCTTTAAAAATTCTCTCTAGAATTTTCAAAATCCATGGCCACATGTTTACAATTTCACATTAAAAAATTGCTAAAATTCCAGTTGAAATTTTTTCAAAGTCCCTGAAAAATGTTCCAATTTTTGTCCCAATTCTTCCCATTCCCATTGAAACTTTTCAAATCCCTCTCAAAATTGTTGAAATTCTCTTGAAGCTTTTAAAATTCTCTCTAGAATTTTCAAAATCCACTTCAACATGTTTACAATTTCATGTCAAAAAATGGCTAAAATTCCAGTTGAAATTTTTTTAAAATCCCTTTAAAAATTTTCCAATTTTTGTCCCAATTCTTCCCATTCCCATTGAAACTTTTCAAATCCCTCTCAGAATTGTTGAAATTCTCTTGAAGCTTTAAAAATTCTCTCTAGAATTTTCAAAATCCATGGCCACATGTTTACAATTTCACATTAAAAAATTGCTAAAATTCCAGTTGAAATTTTTTCAAAGTCCCTGAAAAATGTTCCAATTTTTGTCCCAATTCTTCCCATTCCCATTGAAACTTTTCAAATCCCTCTCAAAATTGTTGAAATTCTCTTGAAGCTTTTAAAATTCTCTCTAGAATTTTCAAAATCCACTTCAACATGTTTACAATTTCATGTCAAAAAATGGCTAAAATTCCAGTTGAAATTTTTTTAAAATCCCTTTAAAAATTTTCCAATTTTTGTCCCAATTCTTCCCATTCCCATTGAAACTTTTCAAATCCCTCTCAGAATTGTTGAAATTCTCTTGAAGCTTTAAAAATTCTCTCTAGAATTTTCAAAATCCATGGCCACATGTTTACAATTTCACATTAAAAAATTGCTAAAATTCCAGTTGAAATTTTTTCAAAGTCCCTGAAAAATGTTCCAATTTTTGTCCCAATTCTTCCCATTCCCATTGAAACTTTTCAAATCCCTCTCAAAATTGTTGAAATTCTCTTGAAGCTTTTAAAATTCTCTCTAGAATTTTCAAAATCCATGTCCACATGTTTACAATTTAACATTAAAAAATTGCTAAAATTCCAGTTGAAATTTTTTCAAAGTCCCTTAAAAATTTTCCAATTTTTGTCCCAATTCTTCCCATTCCCATTGAAACTTTTCAAATCCCTCTCAAAATTGTTGAAATTCTCTTGAAGCTTTTAAAATTCTCTCTAGAATTTTCAAAATCCACTTCAACATGTTTACAATTTCATGTCAAAAAATGGCTAAAATTCCAGTTGAAATTTTTTTAAAATCCCTTTAAAAATTTTCCAATTTTTGTCCCAATTCTTCCCATTCCCATTGAAACTTTTCAAATCCCTCTCAAAATTGTTGAAATTCTCTTGAAGCTTTTAAAATTCTCTCTAGAATTTTCAAAATCCATGTCCACATGTTTACAATTTCACGTCAAAAAATGGCTAAAATTCCAGTTGAAATTTTTTCAAAGTCCCTTAAAAATTTTCCAATTTTTGTCCCAATTCTTCCCATTCCCATTGAAACTTTTCAAATCCCTCTCAAAATTGTTGAAATTCTGTTGAAGCTTTTAAAATTCTCTCTAGAATTTTCAAAATCCATGGCCACATGTTTACAATTTCACATTAAAAAATTGCTAAAATTCCAGTTGAAATTTTTTCAAGTCCCTTAAAAATTTTCCAATTTTTGTCCCAATTCTTCCCATTCCCATTGAAACTTTTCAAATCCCTCTCAAAATTGTTGAAATTTTGTTGAAGCTTTTAAAATTCTCTCTAGAATTTTCAAAATCCATGGCCACATGTTTACAATTTCACGTAAAAAAAATGCTAAAATCCCGGTTGAAATTTTTTCAAAGTCCCTGAAAAATTTTCCAATTTTTGTCCCAATTCTTCCCATTCCCATTGAAACTTTTCAAATCCCTCTCAAAATTGTTGAAATTCTCTTGAAGCTTTTAAAATTCTCTCTAGAATTTTCCATATCCATGTCCACATGTTTACAATTTCACATTAAAAAATTGCTAAAATTCCAGTTGAAATTTTTTCAAAGTCCCTTAAAAATTTTCCAATTTTTGTCCCAATTCTTCCCATTCCCATTGAAACTTTTCAAATCCCTCTCAAAATTGTTGAAATTCTGTTGAAGCTTTTAAAATTCTCTCTAGAATTTTCAAAATCCATGTCCACATGTTTACAATTTCACATAAAAAAATGGCTAAAATTCCAGTTGAAATTTTTTCAAAGTCCCTTAACAATTTTCCAATTTTTGTCCCAATTCTTCCCATTCCCATTGAAACTTTTCAAATCCCTCTCAAAATTGTTGAAATTCTCTTGAAGCTTTTAAAATTCTCTCTAGAATTTTCAAAATCCATGTCCACATGTTTACAATTTCACGTCAAAAAATGGCTAAAATTCCAGTTGAAATTTTTTCAAAGTCCCTTAAAAATTTTCCAATTTTTGTCCCAATTCTTCCCATTCCCATTGAAACTTTTCAAATCCCTCTCAAAATGGTTGAAATTCTGTTGAAGCTTTTAAAATTCTCTCTAGAATTTTCAAAATCCATGTCCACATGTTTACAATTTCACGTCAAAAAATGGCTAAAATTCCAGTTGAAATTTTTCCAAAGTCCCTGAAAAATTTTCCAATTTTTGTCCCAATTCTTCCCATTCCCATTGAAACTTTTCAAATCCCTCTCAAAATTGTTGAAATTCTCTTGAACCTTTTAAAATTCTCTCTAGAATTTTCAAAATCCATGGCCACATGTTTACAATTTCACATAAAAAAATGGCTAAAATTCCAGTTGAAATTTTTTCAAAGTCCCTTAAAAATTTTCCAATTTTTGTCCCAATTCTTCCCATTCCCATTGAAACTTTTCAAATCCCTCTCAAAATTGTTGAAATTCTGTTGAAGCTTTTAAAATTCTCTCTAGAATTTTCCATATCCATGTCCACATGTTTACAATTTCATGTCAAAAAATGGCTAAAATTCCAGTTGGAATTTTTTCAAAGTCCCTTAAAAATTTTCCAATTTTTGTCCCAATTCTTCCCATTCCCATTGAAATTTTTCAAATCCCTCTCAAAATTGTTGAAATTCTGTTGAAGCTTTTAAAATTCTCTCTAGAATTTTCAAAATCCATGGCCACATGTTTACAATTTCACGTCAAAAAATGGCTAAAATTCCAGTTGAAATTTTTTCAAAGTCCCTTAAAAATTTTCCAATTTTTGTCCCAATTCTTCCCATTCCCATTGAAACTTTTCAAATCCCTCTCAAAATGGTTGAAATTCTGTTGAAGCTTTTAAAATTCTCTCTAGAATTTTCAAAATCCATGTCCACATGTTTACAATTTCACATAAAAAATGGCTAAAATTCCAGTTGAAATTTTTTCAAAGTCCCTTCAAAATTTTCCAATTTTTGTCCCAATTCTTCCCATTCCCATTGAAACTTTTCAAATCCCTCTCAAAATGGTTGAAATTCTGTTGAAGCTTTTAAAATTCTCTCTAGAATTTTCAAAATCCACTTCAACATATTTACAATTTCACGTCAAAAAATGGCTAAAATTCCAGTTGAAATTTTTTCAAAGTCCCTTAAAAATTTTCCAATTTTTGTCCCAATTCTTCCCATTCCCATTGAAACTTTTCAAATCCCTCTCAAAATTGTTGAAATTCTGTTGAAGCTTTTAAAATTCTCTCTAGAATTTTCAAAATCCATGTCCACATGTTTACAATGTCACGTCAAAAAATGGCTAAAATTCCAGTTGAAATTTTTTCAAAGTCCCTGAAAAATTTTCCAATTTTTGTCCCAATTCTTCCCATTCCCATTGAAACTTTTCAAATCCCTCTCAAAATTGTTGAAATTCTGTTGAAGCTTTTAAAATTCTCTCTAGAATTTTCCATATCCATGTCCACATGTTTACAATTTCATGTCAAAAAATGGCTAAAATTCCAGTTGGAATTTTTTCAAAGTCCCTTAAAAATTTTCCAATTTTTGTCCCAATTCTTCCCATTCCCATTGAAACTTTTCAAATCCCTCTCAAAATTGTTGAAATTCTGTTGAAGCTTTTAAAATTCTCTCTAGAATTTTCAAAATCCATGGCCACATGTTTACAATTTCACATTAAAAAATTGCTAAAATTCCAGTTGAAATTTTTTCAAGTCCCTTAAAAATTTTCCAAATTTTGTCCCAATTCTTCCCATTCTCATTGAAACTTTTCAAATCCCTCTCAAAATTGTTGAAATTCTGTTGAAGCTTTTAAAATTCTCTCTAGAATTTTCAAAATCCATGGCCACATGTTTACAATTTCACGTAAAAAAAATGCTAAAATTCCAGTTGAAATTTTTTCAAAGTCCCTTAAAAATTTTCCAATTTTTGTCCCAATTCTTCCCATTCCCATTGAAACTTTTCAAATCCCTCTCAAAATTGTTGAAATTCTCTTGCAGCTTTTAAAATTCTCTCTAGAATTTTCAAAATCCATGTCCACATGTTTACAATTTCACATTAAAAAAATGCTAAAATTCCAGTTGAAATTTTTTCAAAGTCCCTTAAAAATTTTCCCATTTTTGTCCCAATTCTTCCCATTCCCATTGAAACTTTTCAAATCCCTCTCAAAATTGTTGAAATTCTCTTGAAGCTTTTAAAATTCTCTCTAGAATTTTCAAAATCCATGTCCACATGTTTACAATGTCACGTCAAAAAATGGCTAAAATTCCAGTTGAAATTTTTTCAAAGTCCCTTAAAAATTTTCCAATTTTTGTCCCAATTCTTCCCATTCCCATTGAAACTTTTCAAATCCCTCTCAAAATTGTTGAAATTCTCTTGAAGCTTTTAAAATTCTCTCTAGAATTTTCAAAATCCACTTCAACATGTTTACAATTTCATGTCAAAAAATGGCTAAAATTCCAGTTGAAATTTTTTTAAAGTCCCTTTAAAAATTTTCCAATTTTTGTCCCAATTCTTCCCATTCCCATTGAAACTTTTCAAATCCCTCTCAAAATTGTTGAAATTCTCTTGAAGCTTTTAAAATTCTCTCTAGAATTTTCAAAATCCATGTCCACATGTTTACAATTTCACGTCAAAAAATGGCTAAAATTCCAGTTGAAATTTTTTCAAAGTCCCTTAAAAATTTTCCAATTTTTGTCCCAATTCTTCCCATTCCCATTGAAACTTTTCAAATCCCTCTCAAAATTGTTGAAATTCTCTTGAAGCTTTTAAAATTCTCTCTAGAATTTTCAAAATCCATGGCCACATGTTTACAATTTCACATTAAAAAATTGCTAAAATTCCAGTTGAAATTTTTTCAAAGTCCCTTAAAAATTTTCCAATTTTTGTCCCAATTCTTCCCATTCTCATTGAAACTTTTCAAATCCCTCTCAAAATTGTTGAAATTCTGTTGAAGCTTTTAAAATTCTCTCTAGAATTTTCAAAATCCATGGCCACATGTTTACAATTTCACGTAAAAAAAATGCTAAAATCCCGGTTGAAATTTTTTCAAAGTCCCTGAAAAATTTTCCAATTTTTGTCCCAATTCTTCCCATTCCCATTGAAACTTTTCAAATCCCTCTCAAAATTGTTGAAATTCTGTTGAAGCTTTTAAAATTCTCTCTAGAATTTTCAAAATCCATGTCCACATGTTTACAATTTCACATAAAATATTGCTAATATTCCAGTTGAAATTTTTTCAAAGTCCCTTAAAAATTTTCCAATTTTTGTCCCAATTCTTCCCATTCCCATTGAAACTTTTCAAATCCCTCTCAAAATTGTTGAAATTCTCTTGAAGCTTTTAAAATTCTCTCTAGAATTTTCAAAATCCATGTCCACATGTTTACAATTTCACGTCAAAAAATGGCTAAAATTCCAGTTGAAATTTTTTCAAAGTCCCTTAAAAATTTTCCAATTTTTGTCCCAATTCTTCCCATTCCCATTGAAACTTTTCAAATCCCTCTCAAAATTGTTGAAATTCTGTTGAAGCTTTTAAAATTCTCTCTAGAATTTTCAAAATCCATGTCCACATGTTTACAATTTCACATTAAAAAAATGCTAAAATTCCAGTTGAAATTTTTTCAAAGTCCCTTAAAAATTTTCCCATTTTTGTCCCAATTCTTCCCATTCCCATTGAAACTTTTCAAATCCCTCTCAAAATTGTTGAAATTCTCTTGAAGCTTTAAAAATTCTCTCTAGAATTTTCAAAATCCATGGCCACATGTTTACAATTTCACATTAAAAAATTGCTAAAATTCCAGTTGAAATTTTTTCAAAGTCCCTTAAAAATTTTCCAATTTTTGTCCCAATTCTTCCCATTCCCATTGAAACTTTTCAAATCCCTCTCAAAATGGTTGAAATTCTGTTGAAGCTTTTAAAATTCTCTCTAGAATTTTCAAAATCCACTTCAACATGTTTACAATTTCATGTCAAAAAATGGCTAAAATTCCAGTTGAAATTTTTTTAAAGTCCCTTTAAAAATTTTCCAATTTTTGTCCCAATTCTTCCCATTCCCATTGAAACTTTTCAAATCCCTCTCAAAATTGTTGAAATTCTCTTGAAGCTTTTAAAATTCTCTCTAGAATTTTCAAAATCCATGTCCACATGTTTACAATTTCACGTCAAAAAATGGCTAAAATTCCAGTTGAAATTTTTTCAAAGTCCCTTAAAAATTTTCCAATTTTTGTCCCAATTCTTCCCATTCCCATTGAAACTTTTCAAATCCCTCTCAAAATTGTTGAAATTCTCTTGAAGCTTTTAAAATTCTCTCTAGAATTTTCAAAATCCATGGCCACATGTTTACAATTTCACATTAAAAAATTGCTAAAATTCCAGTTGAAATTTTTTCAAGTCCCTTAAAAATTTTCCAATTTTTGTCCCAATTCTTCCCATTCTCATTGAAACTTTTCAAATCCCTCTCAAAATTGTTGAAATTCTCTTGAAGCTTTTAAAATTCTCTCTAGAATTTTCAAAATCCATGGCCACATGTTTACAATTTCACGTAAAAAAAATGCTAAAATCCCGGTTGAAATTTTTTCAAAGTCCCTGAAAAATTTTCCAATTTTTGTCCCAATTCTTCCCATTCCCATTGAAACTTTTCAAATCCCTCTCAAAATTGTTGAAATTCTGTTGAAGCTTTTAAAATTCTCTCTAGAATTTTCAAAATCCATGTCCACATGTTTACAATTTCACATAAAAAAATTGCTAATATTCCAGTTGAAATTTTTTCAAAGTCCCTTAAAAATTTTCCAATTTTTGTCCCAATTCTTCCCATTCCCATTGAAACTTTTCAAATCCCTCTCAAAATTGTTGAAATTCTCTTGAAGCTTTTAAAATTCTCTCTAGAATTTTCAAAATCCATGTCCACATGTTTACAATTTCACGTCAAAAAATGGCTAAAATTCCAGTTGAAATTTTTTCAAAGTCCCTTAAAAATTTTCCCATTTTTGTCCCAATTCTTCCCATTCCCATTGAAACTTTTCAAATCCCTCTCAAAATGGTTGAAATTCTGTTGAAGCTTTTAAAATTCTCTCTAGAATTTTCAAAATCCATGTCCACATGTTTACAATTTCACGTCAAAAAATGGCTAAAATTCCAGTTGAAATTTTTTCAAAGTCCCTGAAAAATTTTCCAATTTTTGTCCCAATTCTTCCCATTCCCATTGAAACTTTTCAAATCCCTCTCAAAATTGTTGAAATTCTGTTGAAGCTTTTAAAATTCTCTCTAGAATTTTCAAAATCCATGGCCACATGTTTACAATTTCACATTAAAAAATTGCTAAAATTCCAGTTGAAATTTTTTCAAAGTCCCTTAAAAATTTTCCAATTTTTGTCCCAATTCTTCCCATTCCCATTGAAACTTTTCAAATCCCTCTCAAAATTGTTGAAATTCTCTTGAAGCTTTTAAAATTCTCTCTAGAATTTTCAAAATCCATGTCCAAATGTTTACAATTTCACATAAAAAAAATGCTAAAATTCCAGTTGAAATTTTTTCAAAGTCCCTTAAAAATTTTCCAATTTTTGTCCCAATTCTTCCCATTCCCATTGAAACTTTTCAAATCCCTCTCAAAATTGTTGAAATTCTCTTGAAGCTTTTAAAATTCTCTCTAGAATTTTCAAAATCCATGTCCACATGTTTACAATTTCACATAAAAAAATTGCTAATATTCCAGTTGAAATTTTTTCAAAGTCCCTTAAAAATTTTCCAATTTTTGTCCCAATTCTTCCCATTCCCATTGAAACTTTTCAAATCCCTCTCAAAATTGTTGAAATTCTCTTGAAGCTTTTAAAATTCTCTCTAGAATTTTCAAAATCCATGTCCACATGTTTACAATTTCACGTCAAAAAATGGCTAAAATTCCAGTTGAAATTTTTTCAAAGTCCCTTAAAAAATTTCCAATTTTTGTCCCAATTCTTCCCATTCCCATTGAAACTTTTCAAATCCCTCTCAAAATTGTTGAAATTCTGTTGAAGCTTTTAAAATTCTCTCTAGAATTTTCAAAATCCATGTCCACATGTTTACAATTTCACGTCAAAAAATGGCTAAAATTCCAGTTGAAATTTTTTCAAAGTCCCTTAAAAATTTTCCAATTTTTGTCCCAATTCTTCCCATTCCCATTGAAACTTTTCAAATCCCTCTCAAAATGGTTGAAATTCTGTTGAAGCTTTTAAAATTCTCTCTAGAATTTTCAAAATCCATGTCCACATGTTTACAATTTCACGTCAAAAAATGGCTAAAATTCCAGTTGAAATTTTTTCAAAGTCCCTGAAAAATTTTCCAATTTTTGTCCCAATTCTTCCCATTCCCATTGAAACTTTTCAAATCCCTCTCAAAATTGTTGAAATTCTGTTGAAGCTTTTAAAATTCTCTCTAGAATTTTCAAAATCCATGGCCACATGTTTACAATTTCACATTAAAAAATTGCTAAAATTCCAGTTGAAATTTTTTCAAAGTCCCTGAAAAATTTTCCAATTTTTGTCCCAATTCTTCCCATTCCCATTGAAACTTTTCAAATCCCTCTCAAAATTGTTGAAATTCTCTTGAAGCTTTTAAAATTCTCTCTAGAATTTTCAAAATCCATGTCCACATGTTTACAATTTCACGTAAAAAAAATGCTAAAATTCCAGTTGAAATTTTTTCAAAGTCCCTGAAAAATTTTCCCATTTTTGTCCCAATTCTTCCCATTCCCATTGAAACTTTTCAAATCCCTCTCAAAATTGTTGAAATTCTCTTGAAGCTTTTAAAATTCTCTCTAGAATTTTCAAAATCCATGGCCACATGTTTACAATTTCACATAAAAAAAATGGCTAAAATTCCAGTTGAAATTTTTTCAAAGTCCCTTAAAAATTTTCCCATTTTAGTCCCAATTCTTCCCATTCCCATTGAAACTTTTCAAATCCCTCTCAAAATTGTTGAAATTCTCTTGAAGCTTTTAAAATTCTCTCTAGAATTTTCCATATCCATGTACACATGTTTACAATTTCACGTAAAAAAAATGCTAAAGTTCCAGTTGAAATTTTTTCAAAGTCCCTTAAAAATTTTCCAATTTTTGTCCCAATTCTTCCCATTCCCATTGAAACTTTTCAAATCCCTCTCAAAATTGTTGAAATTCTCTTGAAGCTTTTAAAATTCTCTCTAGAATTTTCAAAATCCATGGCCACATGTTTACAATTTCACGTCAAAAAATTGCTAAAATTCCAGTTGAAATTTTTTCAAAGTCCCTGAAAAATTTTCCAATTTTTGTCCCAATTCTTCCCATTCCCATTGAAACTTTTCAAATCCCTCTCAAAATTGTTGAAATTCTGTTGAAGCTTTTAAATTCTCTCTAGAATTTTCAAAATCCATGTCCACATGTTTACAATTTCACGTCAAAAAATGGCTAAAATTCCAGTTGAAATTTTTTCAAAGTCCCTTAAAAATTTTCCAATTTTTGTCCCAATTCTTCCCATTCCCATTGAAACTTTTCAAATCCCTCTCAAAATTGTTGAAATTCTCTTGAAGCTTTTAAAATTCTCTCTAGAATTTTCAAAATCCATGTCCACATGTTTACAATTTCACGTCAAAAAATGGCTAAAATTCCAGTTGAAATTTTTTCAAAGTCCCTTAAAAATTTTCCAATTTTTGTCCCAATTCTTCCCATTCCCATTGAAACTTTTCAAATCCCTCTCAAAATGGTTGAAATTCTCTTGAAGCTTTTAAAATTCTCTCTAGAATTTTCAAAATCCATGTCCACATGTTTACAATTTCACGTCAAAAAATGGCTAAAATTCCAGTTGAAATTTTTTCAAAGTCCCTTAAAAATTTTCCAATTTTTGTCCCAATTCTTCCCATTCCCATTGAAACTTTTCAAATCCCTCTCAAAATGGTTGAAATTCTGTTGAAGCTTTTAAAATTCTCTCTATAATTTTCAAAATCCATGTCCACATGTTTACAATTTCACGTCAAAAAATGGCTAAAATTCCAGTTGAAATTTTTTCAAAGTCCCTTAAAAAATTTTCCCATTTTTGTCCCAATTCTTCCCATTCCCATTGAAACTTTTCAAATCCCTCTCAAAATTGTTGAAATTCTCTTGAAGCTTTTAAAATTCTCTCTAGAATTTTCAAAATCCATGTCCACATGTTTACAATGTCACGTCAAAAAATGGCTAAAATTCCAGTTGAAATTTTTTCAAAGTCCCTGAAAAATTTTCCAATTTTTGTCCCAATTCTTCCCATTCCCATTGAAACTTTTCAAATCCCTCTCAAAATGGTTGAAATTCTGTTGAAGCTTTTAAAATTCTCTCTAGAATTTTCAAAATCCATGTCCACATGTTTACAATTTCACGTCAAAAATTGCTAAAATTCCAGTTGAAATTTTTTCAAAGTCCCTGAAAAATTTTCCAATTTTTGTCCCAATTCTTCCCATTCCCATTGAAACTTCTCAAATCCCTCTCAAAATTGTTGAAATTCTCTTGAAGCTTTTAAAATTCTCTCTAGAATTTTCAAAAATCCATGTCCACATGTTTACAATTTCACGTCAAAAAATGGCTAAAATTCCAGTTGAAATTTTTTCAAAGTCCCTTAAAAATTTTCCAATTTTTGTCCCAATTCTTCCCATTCCCATTGAAACTTTTCAAATCCCTCTCAAAATTGTTGAAATTCTCTTGAAGCTTTTAAAATTCTCTCTAGAATTTTCAAAATCCATGTCCACATGTTTACAATTTCACATAAAAAAATGGCTAAAATTCCAGTTGAAATTTTTAAAAGTCCCTTAAAAATTTTCCCATTTTAGTCCCAATTCTTCCCATTCCCATTGAAACTTTTCAAATCCCTCTCAAAATTGTTGAAATTCTCTTGAAGCTTTTAAAATTCTCTCTAGAATTTTCAAAATCCATGGCCACATGTTTACAATTTCACGTCAAAAAATTGCTAAAATTCCAGTTGAAATTTTTTCAAAGTCCCTTAAAAATTTTCCAATTTCTGTCCCAATTCTTCCCATTCCCATTGAAACTTTTCAAATCCCTCTCAAAATTGTTGAAATTCTCTTGAAGCTTTTAAAATTCTCTCTAGAATTTTCAAAATCCATGTCCACATGTTTACAATTTCACGTCAAAAAAATGCTAAAATTCCAGTTGAAATTTTTTCAAAGTCCCTTAAAAATTTTCCAATTTTTGTCCCAATTCTTCCCATTCCCATTGAAACTTTTCAAATCCCTCTCAAAATTGTTGAAATTCTCTTGAAGCTTTTAAAATTCTCTCTAGAATTTTCAAAATCCATGTCCACATGTTTACAATTTCACATTAAAAAATGGCTAAAATTCCAGTTGAAATTTTTTCAAAGTCCCTTAAAAATTTTCCAATTTTTGTCCCAATTCTTCCCATTCCCATTGAAACTTTTCAAATCCCCTCTCAAAATGGTTGAAATTCTGTTGATGCTTTTAAAATTCTCTCTAGAATTTTCAAAATCCACTTCAACATGTTTACAATTTCACGTCAAAAAATGGCTAAAATTCCAGTTGAAATTTTTTCAAAGTCCCTTAAAAATTTTCCAATTTTTGTCCCAATTCTTCCCATTCCCATTGAAACTTTTCAAATCCCTCTCAAAATTGTTGAAATTCTGTTGAAGCTTTTAAAATTCTCTCTAGAATTTTCAAAATCCATGTCCACATGTTTACAATTTCACATAAAAAAATTGCTAAAATTCCAGTTGAAATCTTTTCAAAGTCCCTTAAAAATTTTCCAATTTTTGTCCCAATTCTTCCCCATTCCCTGAAACTTTTCAAATCCCTCTCAAAATGGTTGAAATTCTGTTGAAGCTTTTAAAATTCTCTCTAGAATTTTCAAAATCCACTTCAACATGTTTACAATTTCACGTCAAAAAATGGCTAAAATTCCAGTTGAAATTTTTTCAATGTCCCTTAAAAATTTTCCCATTTTTGTCCCAATTCTTCCCATTCCCATTGAAACTTTTCAAATCCCTCTCAAAATTGTTGAAATTCTCTTGAAGCTTTTAAAATTCTCTCTAGAATTTTCAAAATCCATGTCCACATGTTTACAATTTCACATAAAAAAATTGCTAAAATTCCAGTTGAAATTTTTTCAAAGTCCCTGAAAAATTTTCCAATTTTTGTCCCAATTCTTCCCATTCCCATTGAAACTTTTCAAATCCCTCTCAAAATTGTTGAAATTCTCTTGAAGCTTTTAAAATTCTCTCTAGAATTTTCAAAATCCATGTCCACATGTTCACAATTTCACGTCAAAAAATTGCTAAAATTCCAGTTGAAATTTTTTCAAAGTCCCTTAAAAATTTTCCCATTTTTGTCCCAATTCTTCCCATTCCCATTGAAACTTTTCAAATCCCTCTCAAAATTGTTGAAATTCTCTTGAAGCTTTTAAAATTCTCTCTAGAATTTTCAAAATCCATGTCCACATGTTTACAATTTCACGTCAAAAAATTGCTAAAATTCCAGTTGAAATTTTTTCAAAGTCCCTTAAAAATTTTCCAATTTTTGTCCCAATTCTTCCCATTCCCATTGAAACTTTTCAAATCCCTCTCAAAATTGTTGAAATTCTCTTGAAGCTTTTAAAATTCTCTCTAGAATTTTCAAAATCCATGGCCACATGTTTACAATTTCACGTCAAAAAATTGCTAAAATTCCAGTTGAAATTTTTTCAAAGTCCCTTAAAAATTTTCCAATTTCTGTCCCAATTCTTCCCATTCCCATTGAAACTTTTCAAATCCCTCTCAAAATTGTTGAAATTCTGTTGAAGCTTTTAAAATTCTCTCTAGAATTTTCAAAATCCATGTCCACATGTTTACAATTTCACGTAAAAAAAATGCTAAAATTCCAGTTGAAATTTTTTCAAAGTCCCTTAAAAATTTTCCAATTTTTGTCCCAATTCTTCCCATTCCCATTGAAACTTTTCAAATCCCTCTCAAAATGGTTGAAATTCTCTTGAAGCTTTTAAAATTCTCTCTAGAATTTTCAAAATCCATGTCCACATGTTTACAATTTCACATTAAAAAATTGCTAAAATTCCAGTTGAAATTTTTTCAAAGTCCCTGAAAAATTTTCCAATTTTTGTCCCAATTCTTCCCATTCCCATTGAAACTTTTCAAATCCCTCTCAAAATGGTTGAAATTCTGTTGAAGCTTTTAAAATTCTCTCTAGAATTTTCAAAATCCATGTCCACATGTTTACAATGTCACGTCAAAAAATTGCTAAAATTCCAGTTGAAATTTTTTCAAAGTCCCTTAAAAATTTTCCAATTTTTGTCCCAATTCTTCCCATTCCCATTGAAACTTTTCAAATCCCTCTCAAAATGGTTGAAATTCAGTTGAAGCTTTTAAAATTCTCTCTAGAATTTTCAAAATCTACTTCAACATGTTTACAATTTCACGTCAAAAAATTGCTAAAATTCCAGTTGAAATTTTTTCAAAGTCCCTTAAAAATTTTCCAATTTTTGTCCCAATTCTTCCCATTCCCATTGAAACTTTTCAAATCCCTCTCAAAATTGTTGAAATTCTCTTGAAGCTTTTAAAATTCTCTCTAGAATTTTCAAAATCCATGGCCACATGTTTACAATTTCACGTCAAAAAATGGCTAAAATTCCAGTTGAAATTTTTCAAAGTCCCTTAAAAATTTTCCAATTTTTGTCCCAATTCTTCCCATTCCCATTGAAACTTTTCAAATCCCTCTCAAAATTGTTGAAATTCTCTTGAAGCTTTTAAAATTCTCTCTAGAATTTTCAAAATCCATGTCCACATGTTTACAATTTCACGTAAAAAAAATGCTAAAATTCCAGTTGAAATTTTTTCAAAGTCCCTTAAAAATTTTCCAATTTTTGTCCCAATTCTTCCCATTCCCATTGAAACTTTTCAAATCCCTCTCAAAATTGTTGAAATTCTCTTGAAGCTTTTAAAATTCTCTCTAGAATTTTCAAAATCCATGTCCACATGTTTACAATTTCACATAAAAAAATGGCTAAAATTCCAGTTGAAATTTTTTTAAAGTCCCTTAAAAATTTTCCAATTTTTGTCCCAATTCTTCCCATTCCCATTGAAACTTTTCAAATCCCTCTCAAAATTGTTGAAATTCTGTTGAAGCTTTTAAAATTCTCTCTAGAATTTTCAAAATCCATGGCCACATGTTCACAATTTCACGTCAAAAAATGGCTAAAATTCCAGTTGAAATTTTTTCAAAGTCCCTTAAAAATTTTTCCAATTTTTGTCCCAATTCTTCCCATTCCCATTGAAACTTTTCAAATCCCTCTCAAAATTGTTGAAATTCTCTTGAAGCTTTTAAAATTCTCTCTAGAATTTTCAAAATCCATGTCCACATGTTTACAATTTCACATAAATAAATGGCTAAAATTCCAGTTGAAATTTTTTCAAAGTCCCTGAAAAATTTTCCAATTTTTGTCCCAATTCTTCCCATTCCCATTGAAACTTTTCAAATCCCTCTCAAAATTGTTGAAATTCTCTTGAAGCTTTTAAAATTCTCTCTAGAATTTTCAAAATCCATGTCCACATGTTTACAATTTCACGTCAAAAAATTGCTAAAATTCCAGTTGAAATTTTTTCAAAGTCCCTTAAAAATTTTCCAATTTTTGTCCCAATTCTTCCCATTCCCATTGAAACTTTTCAAATCCCTCTCAAAATTGTTGAAATTCTGTTGAAGCTTTTAAAATTCTCTCTAGAATTTTCAAAATCCATGTCCACATGTTTACAATTTCACGTCAAAAAATGGTTAAAATCCCAGTTGAAATTTTTTCAAAGTCCCTTAAAAATTTTCCAATTTTTGTCCCAATTCTTCCCATTCCCATTGAAACTTTTCAAATCCCTCTCAAAATGGTTGAAATTCTGTTGAAGCTTTTAAAATTCTCTCTAGAATTTTCAAAATCCATGGCCACATGTTCACAATTTCACGTAAAAAAATTGCTAAAATTCCAGTTGAAATTTTTTCAAAGTCCCTGAAAAATTTTCCGATTTTTGTCCCAATTCTTCCCATTCCCATTGAAACTTTTCAAATCCCTCTCAAAATTGTTGAAATTCTGTTGAAGCTTTTAAAATTCTCTCTAGAATTTTCAAAATCCATGGCCACATGTTTACAATTTCACGTCAAAAAATGGCTAAAATTCCAGTTGAAATTTTTTCAAAGTCCCTTAAAAATTTTCCGATTTTTGTCCCAATTCTTCCCATTCCCATTGAAACTTTTCAAATCCCTCTCAAAATTGTTGAAATTCTCTTGAAGCTTTTAAAATTCTCTCTAGAATTTTCAAAATCCATGGCCACATGTTTACAATTTCACGACAAAAAATGGTTAAAATTCCAGTTGAAATTTTTTCAAAGTCCCTTAAAAATTTTCCAATTTTTGTCCCAATTCTTCCCATTCCCATTGAAACTTTTCAAATCCCTCTCAAAATGGTTGAAATTCTGTTGAAGCTTTTAAAATTCTCTCTAGAATTTTCAAAATCCATGTCCACATGTTCACAATTTCACGTAAAAAAATTGCTAAAATTCCAGTTGAAATTTTTTCAAAGTCCCTTAAAAATTTTCCCATTTTTGTCCCAATTCTTCCCATTCCCATTGAAACTTTTCAAATCCCTCTCAAAATTGTTGAAATTCTCTTGAAGCTTTTAAAATTCTCTCTAGAATTTTCAAAATCCATGGCCACATGTTTACAATTTCACGTCAAAAAATGGCTAAAATTCCAGTTGAAATTTTTTCAAAGTCCCTTAAAAATTTTCCAATTTTTGTCCCAATTCTTCCCATTCCCATTGAAACTTTTCAAATCCCTCTCAAAATGGTTGAAATTCTCTTGAAGCTTTTAAAATTCTCTCTAGAATTTTCAAAATCCATGGCCACATGTTTACAATTTCACGTCAAAAAATTGCTAAAATTCCAGTTGAAATTTTTTCAAAGTCCCTTCAAAATTTTCCAATTTTTGTCCCAATTCTTCCCATTCCCATTGAAACTTTTCAAATCCCTCTCAAAATGGTTGAAATTCTCTTGAAGCTTTTAAAATTCTCTCTAGAATTTTCAAAATCCATGTCCACATGTTTACAATTTCACGTCAAAAAATGGCTAAAATTCCAGTTGAAATTTTTTCAAAGTCCCTTCAAAATTTTCCCATTTTTGTCCCAATTCTTCCCATTCCCATTGAAACTTTTCAAATCCCTCTCAAAATTGTTGAAATTCTCTTGAAGCTTTTAAAATTCTCTCTAGAATTTTCAAAATCCATGGCCACATGTTTACAATTTCACATAAAAAAATGGCTAAAATTCCAGTTGAAATTTTTTCAAAGTCCCTTAAAAATTTTCCAATTTTTGTCCCAATTCTTCCCATTCCCATTGAAACTTTTCAAATCCCTCTCAAAATGGTTGAAATTCTGTTGAAGCTTTTAAAATTCTCTCTAGAATTTTCAAAATCCATGGCCACATGTTCACAATTTCACGTAAAAAAATTGCTAAAATTCCAGTTGAAATTTTTTCAAAGTCCCTTAAAAATTTTCCGATTTTTGTCCCAATTCTTCCCATTCCCATTGAAACTTTTCAAATCCCTCTCAAAATTGTTGAAATTCTCTTGAAGCTTTTAAAATTCTCTCTAGAATTTTCAAAATCCATGTCCACATGTTTACAATTTCACGTCAAAAAATGGCTAAAATTCCAGTTGAAATTTTTTCAAAGTCCCTTAAAAATTTTCCCATTTTTGTCCCAATTCTTCCCATTCCCATTGAAACTTTTCAAATCCCTCTCAAAATTGTTGAAATTCTGTTGAAGCTTTTAAAATTCTCTCTAGAATTTTCAAAATATACTTCAACATGTTACAATTTCACGTCAAAAAATTGCTAAAATTCCAGTTGAAATTTTTTCAAAGTCCCCTAAAAATTTTCCAATTTTTGTCCCAATTCTTCCCATTCCCATTGAAACTTTTCAAATCCCTCTCAAAATTGTTGAAATTCTGTTGAAGCTTTTAAAATTCTCTCTAGAATTTTCAAAATCCATGTCCACATGTTTACAATTTCACGTCAAAAAATGGCTAAAATTCCAGTTGAAATTTTTTCAAAGTCCCTTAAAAATTTTCCCATTTTTGTCCCAATTCTTCCCATTCCCATTGAAACTTTTCAAATCCCTCTCAAAATTGTTGAAATTCTGTTGAAGCTTTTAAAATTCTCTCTAGAATTTTCAAAATCCATGGCCACATGTTTACAATTTCACGTCAAAAAATGGTTAAAATTCCAGTTGAAATTTTTTCAAAGTCCCTTAAAAATTTTTTCTCAAAATGGTTGAAATTCTGTTGAAGCTTTTAAAATTCTCTCTAGAATTTTCAAAATCCATGGCCACATGTTTACAATTTCACGTCAAAAAATGGAATTTTCAAAATCCATGGCCACATGTTTACAATTTCACGTCAAAAAATGGTTAAAATTCCAGTTGAAATTTTTTCAAAGTCCCTTAAAAATTTTCCAATTTTTGTCCCAATTCTTCCCATTCCCATTGAAACTTTTCAAATCCCTCTCAAAATGGTTGAAATTCTGTTGAAGCTTTTAAAATTCTCTCTAGAATTTTCAAAATCCATGTCCACATGTTCACAATTTCACGTCAAAAAATGGCTAAAATTCCAGTTGAAATTTTTTCAAAGTCCCTTCAAAATTTTCCAATTTTTGTCCCAATTCTTCCCATTCCCATTGAAACTTTTCAAATCCCTCTCAAAATTGTTGAAATTCTGTTGAAGCTTTTAAAATTCTCTCTAGAATTTTCAAAATCCATGGCCACATGTTTACAATTTCACGTCAAAAAATGGCTAAAATTCCAGTTGAAATTTTTTCAAAGTCCCTTAAAAATTTTCCGATTTTTGTCCCAATTCTTCCCATTCCCATTGAAACTTTTCAAATCCCTCTCAAAATGGTTGAAATTCTGTTGAAGCTTTTAAAATTCTCTCTAGAATTTTCAAAATCCATGGCCACATGTTTACAATTTCACGACAAAAAATGGTTAAAATTCCAGTTGAAATTTTTTCAAAGTCCCTTAAAAATTTTCCAATTTTTGTCCCAATTCTTCCCATTCCCATTGAAACTTTTCAAATCCCTCTCAAAATGGTTGAAATTCTGTTGAAGCTTTTAAAATTCTCTCTAGAATTTTCAAAATCCATGTCCACATGTTCACAATTTCACGTAAAAAAATTGCTAAAATTCCAGTTGAAATTTTTTCAAAGTCCCTTAAAAATTTTCCATTTTTGTCCCAATTCTTCCCATTCCCATTGAAACTTTTCAAATCCCTCTCAAAATTGTTGAAATTCTCTTGAAGCTTTTAAAATTCTCTCTAGAATTTTCAAAATCCATGGCCACATGTTTACAATTTCACGTCAAAAAATGGCTAAAATTCCAGTTGAAATTTTTTCAAAGTCCCTTAAAAATTTTCCAATTTTTGTCCCAATTCTTCCCATTCCCATTGAAACTTTTCAAATCCCTCTCAAAATGGTTGAAATTCTCTTGAAGCTTTTAAAATTCTCTCTAGAATTTTCAAAATCCATGGCCACATGTTTACAATTTCACGTCAAAAAATTGCTAAAATTCCAGTTGAAATTTTTTCAAAGTCCCTTCAAAATTTTCCAATTTTTGTCCCAATTCTTCCCATTCCCATTGAAACTTTTCAAATCCCTCTCAAAATGGTTGAAATTCTCTTGAAGCTTTTAAAATTCTCTCTAGAATTTTCAAAATCCATGTCCACATGTTTACAATTTCACGTCAAAAAATGGCTAAAATTCCAGTTGAAATTTTTTCAAAGTCCCTTCAAAATTTTCCCATTTTTGTCCCAATTCTTCCCATTCCCATTGAAACTTTTCAAATCCCTCTCAAAATTGTTGAAATTCTCTTGAAGCTTTTAAAATTCTCTCTAGAATTTTCAAAATCCATGGCCACATGTTTACAATTTCACATAAAAAAATGGCTAAAATTCCAGTTGAAATTTTTTCAAAGTCCCTTAAAAATTTTCCAATTTTTGTCCCAATTCTTCCCATTCCCATTGAAACTTTTCAAATCCCTCTCAAAATGGTTGAAATTCTGTTGAAGCTTTTAAAATTCTCTCTAGAATTTTCAAAATCCATGGCCACATGTTCACAATTTCACGTAAAAAAATTGCTAAAATTCCAGTTGAAATTTTTTCAAAGTCCCTTAAAAATTTTCCGATTTTTGTCCCAATTCTTCCCATTCCCATTGAAACTTTTCAAATCCCTCTCAAAATTGTTGAAATTCTCTTGAAGCTTTTAAAATTCTCTCTAGAATTTTCAAAATCCATGTCCACATGTTTACAATTTCACGTCAAAAAATGGCTAAAATTCCAGTTGAAATTTTTTCAAAGTCCCTTAAAAATTTTCCCATTTTTGTCCCAATTCTTCCCATTCCCATTGAAACTTTTCAAATCCCTCTCAAAATTGTTGAAATTCTGTTGAAGCTTTTAAAATTCTCTCTAGAATTTTCAAAATATACTTCAACATGTTTACAATTTCACGTCAAAAAATTGCTAAAATTCCAGTTGAAATTTTTTCAAAGTCCCCTAAAAATTTTCCAATTTTTGTCCCAATTCTTCCCATTCCCATTGAAACTTTTCAAATCCCTCTCAAAATTGTTGAAATTCTGTTGAAGCTTTTAAAATTCTCTCTAGAATTTTCAAAATATACTTCAACATGTTTACAATTTCACGTCAAAAAATTGCTAAAATTCCAGTTGAAATTTTTTCAAAGTCCCCTAAAAATTTTCCAATTTTTGTCCCAATTCTTCCCATTCCCATTGAAACTTTTCAAATCCCTCTCAAAATTGTTGAAATTCTGTTGAAGCTTTTAAAATTCTCTCTAGAATTTTCAAAATCCATGTCCACATGTTTACAATTTCACGTCAAAAAATGGCTAAAATTCCAGTTGAAATTTTTTCAAAGTCCCTTAAAAATTTTCCCATTTTTGTCCCAATTCTTCCCATTCCCATTGAAACTTTTCAAATCCCTCTCAAAATTGTTGAAATTCTGTTGAAGCTTTTAAAATTCTCTCTAGAATTTTCAAAATCCATGGCCACATGTTTACAATTTCACGTCAAAAAATGGTTAAAATTCCAGTTGAAATTTTTTCAAAGTCCCTTAAAAATTTTCCAATTTTTGTCCCAATTCTTCCCATTCCCATTGAAACTTTTCAAATCCCTCTCAAAATGGTTGAAATTCTGTTGAAGCTTTTAAAATTCTCTCTAGAATTTTCAAAATCCATGGCCACATGTTTACAATTTCACGTCAAAAAATGGTTAAAATTCCAGTTGAAATTTTTTCAAAGTCCCTTAAAAATTTTCCAATTTTTGTCCCAATTCTTCCCATTCCCATTGAAACTTTTCAAATCCCTCTCAAAATGGTTGAAATTCTGTTGAAGCTTTTAAAATTCTCTCTAGAATTTTCAAAATCCATGTCCACATGTTCACAATTTCACGTCAAAAAATGGCTAAAATTCCAGTTGAAATTTTTTCAAAGTCCCTTAAAAATTTTCCAATTTTTGTCCCAATTCTTCCCATTCCCATTGAAACTTTTCAAATCCCTCTCAAAATTGTTGAAATTCTGTTGAAGCTTTTAAAATTCTCTCTAGAATTTTCAAAATCCATGGCCACATGTTTACAATTTCACGTCAAAAAATGGCTAAAATTCCAGTTGAAATTTTTTCAAAGTCCCTTAAAAATTTTCCGATTTTTGTCCCAATTCTTCCCATTCCCATTGAAACTTTTCAAATCCCTCTCAAAATGGTTGAAATTCTGTTGAAGCTTTTAAAATTCTCTCTAGAATTTTCAAAATCCATGGCCACATGTTTACAATTTCACGACAAAAAATGGTTAAAATTCCAGTTGAAATTTTTTCAAAGTCCCTTAAAAATTTTCCAATTTTTGTCCCAATTCTTCCCATTCCCATTGAAACTTTTCAAATCCCTCTCAAAATGGTTGAAATTCTGTTGAAGCTTTTAAAATTCTCTCTAGAATTTTCAAAATCCATGTCCACATGTTCACAATTTCACGTAAAAAAATTGCTAAAATTCCAGTTGAAATTTTTTCAAAGTCCCTTAAAAATTTTCCCATTTTTGTCCCAATTCTTCCCATTCCCATTGAAACTTTTCAAATCCCTCTCAAAATTGTTGAAATTCTCTTGAAGCTTTTAAAATTCTCTCTAGAATTTTCAAAATCCATGGCCACATGTTTACAATTTCACGTCAAAAAATGGCTAAAATTCCAGTTGAAATTTTTTCAAAGTCCCTTAAAAATTTTCCAATTTTTGTCCCAATTCTTCCCATTCCCATTGAAACTTTTCAAATCCCTCTCAAAATGGTTGAAATTCTCTTGAAGCTTTTAAAATTCTCTCTAGAATTTTCAAAATCCATGGCCACATGTTTACAATTTCACGTCAAAAAATTGCTAAAATTCCAGTTGAAATTTTTTCAAAGTCCCTTCAAAATTTTCCAATTTTTGTCCCAATTCTTCCCATTCCCATTGAAACTTTTCAAATCCCTCTCAAAATGGTTGAAATTCTCTTGAAGCTTTTAAAATTCTCTCTAGAATTTTCAAAATCCATGTCCACATGTTTACAATTTCACGTCAAAAAATGGCTAAAATTCCAGTTGAAATTTTTTCAAAGTCCCTTCAAAATTTTCCCATTTTTGTCCCAATTCTTCCCATTCCCATTGAAACTTTTCAAATCCCTCTCAAAATTGTTGAAATTCTCTTGAAGCTTTTAAAAATTCTCTCTAGAATTTTCAAAATCCATGGCCACATGTTTACAATTTCACATAAAAAAATGGCTAAAATTCCAGTTGAAATTTTTTCAAAGTCCCTTAAAAATTTTCCAATTTTTGTCCCAATTCTTCCCATTCCCATTGAAACTTTTCAAATCCCTCTCAAAATGGTTGAAATTCTGTTGAAGCTTTTAAAATTCTCTCTAGAATTTTCAAAATCCATGGCCACATGTTCACAATTTCACGTAAAAAAAATTTAA
>NW_028117340.1:0-51670 GCF_964273445.1 Streptopelia decaocto
GATTTGAAAAGTTTCAATGGGAATGGGAAGAATTGGGACAAAAATTGGAAAATTTTTAAGGGACTTTGAAAAAATTTCAACTGGAATTTTAGCAATTTTGACGTGAAATTGTAAACATGTGGACATGGATTTTGAAAATTCTAGAGAGAATTTTAAAAGCTTCAACAGAATTTCAACAATTTTGAGAGGGGTTTGAAAAGTTTCAATGGGAATGGGAAGAATTGGGACAAAAATTGGAAAATTTTGAAGGGACTTGGAAAAAATTTCAACTGGAATTTTAGCCATTTTGACGTGAAATTGTAAACATGTGGACATGGATTTTGAAAATTCTAGAGAGAATTTTAGAAGCTTCAACAGAATTTCAACAATTTTCCGAGGGATTTGAAAAGTTTCAATGGGAATGGGAAGAATTGGGACAAAAATTGGAAAATTTTTCAGGGACTTTGAAAAAATTTCAACTGGAATTTTAGCAATTTTGACATGAAATTCTAAACATGTGGACATGGATTTTGAAGATTCTAGAGAGAATTTTAAAAGCTTCAACAGATTTCAACAATTTTGAGAGGGATTTGAAAAGTTTCAATGGGAATGGGAAGAATTGGGACAAAAATTGGAAAATTTTGAAGGGACTTTGAAAAATTTCAACTAGAATTTTAGCAATTTTGACGTGAAATTGTAAACATGTGGACATGGATTTTGAAAATTCTAGAGAGAATTTTAAAAGCTTCAAGAGAATTTCAACAATTTTGAGAGGATTTGAAAAGTTTCAATGGGAATGGGAAGAATTGGGACAAAAATTGGAAATTTTGAAGGGACTTTGAAAAAATTTCAACTGGAATTTTAGCAATTTTGACGTTAAATTGTAAACATGTGGACATGGATTTTGGAAATTTAGAGAGAATTTTAAAAGCTTCAATAGAATTTCAACAATTTTGAGAGGGATTTGAAAAGTTTCAATGGGAATGGGAAGAATTGGGACAAAAATTGGAAAATTTTTCAGGGACTTTGAAAAAATTTCAACTGGAATTTTAGCAATTTTGACGTGAAATTGTAAACATGTGGACGTGGATTTTGAAGATTCTAAAGAGAATTTTAAAAGCTTCAACAGAATTTCAACAATTTTGAGAGGGATTTGAAAAGTTTCAATGGGAATGGGAAGAATTGGGACAAAAATTGGAAAATTTTGAAGGGACTTTGAAAAAATTTCAACTGGAATTTTAGCAATTTTGACGTGAAATTGTAAACATGTGGACGTGGATTTTGAAGATTCTAGAGAGAATTTTAAAAGCTTCAACAGAATTTCAACAATTTTGAGAGGGATTTGAAAAGTTTCAATGGGAATGGGAAGAATTGGGACAAAAATTGGAAAATTTTTCAGGGACTTTGAAAAAATTTCAACTGGAATTTTAGCAATTTTGACGTGAAATTGTAAACATGTGGACATGGATTTTGAAAATTCTAGAGAGAATTTTAAAAGCTTCAACAGAATTTCAACAATTTTGAGAGGGGTTTGAAAAGTTTCAATGGGAATGGGAAGAATTGGGACAAAAATTGGAAAATTTTGAAGGGACTTGGAAAAATTTCAACTGGAATTTTGGATATTTTGACGTTAAATTGTAAACATGTGGACATGGATTTTGAAAATTCTAGAGAGAATTTTAGAAGCTTCAACAGAATTTCAACAATTTTGAGAGGGATTTGAAAAGTTTCAATGGAATGGGAAGAATTGGGACAAAAATTGGAAAATTTTTCAGGGACTTTGAAAAAATTTCAACTGGAATTTTAGCAATTTTGACATGAAATTCTAAACATGTGGACATGGATTTTGAAGATTCTAGAGAGAATTTTAAAAGCTTCAACAGAATTTCAACAATTTTGAGAGGGATTTGAAAAGTTTCAATGGGAATGGGAAGAATTGGGACAAAAATTGGAAAATTTTGAAGGGACTTTGAAAAATTTCAACTGGAATTTTAGCAATTTTGACGTGAAATTGTAAACATGTGGACATGGATTTTGAAAATTCTAGAGAGAATTTTAAAAGCTTCAACAGAATTTCAACAATGTTGAGAGGGATTTGAAAAGTTTCAATGGGAATGGGAAGAATTGGGACAAAAATTGGAAAATTTTTCAGGGACTTTGAAAAAATTTCAACTGGAATTTTAGCAATTTTGACGTGAAATTGTAAACATGTGGACATGGATTTTGAAAATTCTAGAGAGAATTTAAAAGCTTCAACAGAATTTCAACAATTTTGAGAGGGATTTGAAAAGTTTCAATGGGAAGGGAAGAATTGGGACAAAAATTGGAAAATTTTTCAGGGACTTTGAAAAAATTTCAACTGGAATTTTAGCAATTTTGACGTGAAATTGTAAACATGTTGAAGTGGACTTTGAAAATTTAGAGAGAATTTTAAAAGCTTCAACAGAATTTCAACAATGTTGAGAGGGATTTGAAAAGTTTCAATGGGAATGGGAAGAATTGGGACAAAAATTGGAAAATTTTTCAGGGACTTTGAAAAAATTTCAACTGGAATTTTAGCAATTTTGACGTGAAATTGTAAACATGTGGACGTGGATTTTGAAGATTCTAGAGAGAATTTTAAAAGCTTCAACAGAATTTCAACAATTTTGAGAGGGATTTGAAAAGTTTCAATGGGAATGGGAAGAATTGGGACAAAAATTGGAAAAATTTAATAAGACTTTGAAAAAATTTCAACTGGAATTTTAGCAATTTTGACGTGAAATTGTAAACATGTGGACGTGGATTTTGAAGATTCTAGAGAGAATTTTAAAAGCTTCAACAGAATTTCAACAATTTTGAGGGGGATTTGAAAAGTTTCAATGGGAATGGGAAGAATTGGGACAAAAATTGGAAAAATTTTCAAGGACTTTGGAAAAATTTCAACTGGAATTTTAGCAATTTTGACGTGAAATTGTAAACATGTGGACGTGGATTTTGAAGATTCTAGAGAGAATTTTAAAAGCTTCAACAGAATTTCAACAATTTTGAGGGGGATTTGAAAAGTTTCAATGGGAATGGGAAGAATTGGGACAAAAATTGGAAAATTTTGAAGGGACTTTGAAAAAATTTCAACTGGAATTTTAGCAATTTTGACGTGAAATTGTAAACATGTGGACATGGATTTTGAAGATTCTAGAGAAAATTTTAAAAGCTTCAACAGAATTTCAACAATTTTGAGAGGGATTTGAAAAGTTTCAATGGGAATGGGAAGAATTGGGACAAAATTGGAAAATTTTTCAGGGACTTTGAAAAAATTTCAACTGGAATTTTAGCAATTTTGACGTGAAATTGTAAACATGTGGACATGGATTTTGAAAATTCTAGAGAGAATTTTAAAAGCTTCAACAGAATTTTCAACAATTTTGAGAGGGGTTTGAAAAGTTTCAATGGGAATGGGAAGAATTGGGACAAAAATTGGAAAATTTTGAAGGGACTTTGAAAAAATTTCAACTGGAATTTTAGCAATTTTGACGTGAAATTGTAAACATGTGGACATGGATTTTGAAAATTCTAGAGAGAATTTTAAAAGCTTCAACAGAATTTCAACAATGTTGAGAGGGATTGAAAAGTTTCAATGGGAATGGGAAGAATTGGGACAAAAATTGGAAAATTTTGAAGGGACTATGAAAAAATTTCAACTGGAATTTTAGCAATTTTGACGTGAAATTGTAAACATGTTGAAGTGGACTTTGAAAATTCTAGAGAGAATTTTAAAAGCTTCAACAGAATTTCAACAATTTTGAGAGGGATTTGAAAAGTTTCAATGGGAATGGGAAGAATTGGGACAAAAATTGGAAAATTTTTCAGGGACTTTGAAAAAATTTCAACTGGAATTTTAGCCATTTTGACGTGAAATTGTAAACATGTGGACATGGATTTTGAAAATTCTAGAGAGAATTGTAAAAGCTTCAACAGAATTTCAACAATGTTGAGAGGGATTTGAAAAGTTTCAATGGGAATGAGAAGAATTGGGACAAAAATTGGAAAAATTTTCAGGGACTTTGAAAAAATTTCAACTGGAATTTTGGCAATTTTGACGTGAAATTGTAAACATGTGGACATGGATTTTGAAAATTCTAGAGAGAATTTTAAAAGCTTCAACAGAATTTCAACAATTTTGAGGGGGATTTGAAAAGTTTCAATGGGAATGGGAAGAATTGGGACAAAAATTGGAAATTTTTCAGGGACTTTGAAAAAATTTCAACTGGAATTTTAGCAATTTTGACGTGAAATTGTAAACATGTGGACATGGATTTTGAAAATTCTAGAGAGAATTTTAAAAGCTTCAACAGAATTTCAACAATTTTGAGAGGGGTTTGAAAAGTTTCAATGGGAATGGGAAGAATTGGGACAAAAATTGGAAAATTTTGAAGGGACTTTGAAAAAATTTCAACTGGAATTTTAGCAATTTTGACGTGAAATTGTAAACATGTGGACATGGATTTTGAAAATTCTAGAGAGAATTTTAAAAGCTTCAACAGAATTTCAACAATTTTGAGAGGGATTTGAAAAGTTTCAATGGGAATGGGAAGAATTGGGACAAAAATTGGAAAATTTTTCAGGGACTTTGAAAAAATTTCAACTGGAATTTTAGCAATTTTGACGTGAAATTGTAAACATGTTGAAGTGGACTTTGAAAATTCTAGAGAGAATTTTAAAAGCTTCAACAGAATTTCAACAATTTTGAGAGGGATTTGAAAAGTTTCAATGGGAATGGGAAGAATTGGGACAAAAATTGGAAATTTTTCAGGGACTTTGAAAAAATTTCAACTGGAATTTTAGCAATTTTGACGTGAAATTGTAAACATGTGGACATGGATTTTGAAAATTCTAGAGAGAATTTTAAAAGCTTCAACAGAATTTCAACAATTTTGAGAGGGATTTGAAAAGTTTCAATGGGAATGGGAAGAATTGGGACAAAAATTGGAAAATTTTTAAGGGACTTTGAAAAAATTTCAACTGGAATTTTAGCAATTTTGACATGAAATTCTAAACATGTGGACATGGATTTTGAAGATTCTAGAGAGAATTTTAAAAGCTTCAACAGAATTTCAACAATTTTGAGAGGGATTTGAAAAGTTTCAATGGGAATGGAAGAATTGGGACAAAAATTGGAAAATTTTGAAGGGACTTTGAAAAAATTTCAACTGGAATTTTAGCAATTTTGACGTGAAATTGTAAACATGTGGACATGGATTTTGAAAATTCTAGAGAGAATTTTAAAAGCTTCAACAGAATTTCAACAATTTTGAGAGGGATTTGAAAAGCTTCAATGGGAATGGGAAGAATTGGGACAAAAATTGGAAAATTTTTCAGGGACTTTGAAAAAATTTCAACTGGAATTTTAGCAATTTTGACGTGAAATTGTAAACATGTTGAAATGGACTTTGAAAATTTAGAGAGAATTTTAAAAGCTTCAACAGAATTTCAACAATGTTGAGAGGGATTTGAAAAGTTTCAATGGGAATGGGAAGAATTGGGACAAAAATTGGAAAAATTTTATAAGACTTTGAAAAATTTCAACTGGAATTTTAGCAATTTTTGACGTGAAATTGTAAACATGTGGACGTGGATTTTGAAGATTCTAGAGAGAATTTTAAAAGCTTCAACAGAATTTCAACAATTTTGAGGGGGATTTGAAAAGTTTCAATGGGAATGGGAAGAATTGGGACAAAAATTGGAAAATTTTGAAGGGACTTTGAAAAATTTCAACTGGAATTTTAGCAATTTTGACGTGAAATTGTAAACATGTGGACGTGGATTTTGAAGATTCTAGAGAGAATTTTAAAAGCTTCAACAGAATTTCAACAATTTTGAGGGGGATTTGAAAAGTTTCAATGGGAATGGGAAGAATTGGGACAAAAATTGGAAAATTTTTCAGGGACTTTGAAAAAATTTCAACTGGAATTTTAGCAATTTTGACGTGAAATTGTAAACATGTGGACAAGGATTTTGAAGATTCTAGAGAAAATTTTAAAAGCTTCAACAGAATTTCAACAATTTTGAGAGGGATTTGAAAAGTTTCAATGGGAATGGGGAGAATTGGGACAAAAATTGGAAAATTTTTCAGGGACTTTGAAAAAATTTCAACTGGAATTTTAGCAATTTTGACGTGAAATTGTAAACATGTGGACATGGATTTTGAAAATTCTAGAGAGAATTTTAAAAGCTTCAACAGAATTTCAACAATTTTGAGAGGGGTTTGAAAAGTTTCAATGGGAATGGGAAGAATTGGGACAAAAATTGGAAAATTTATAAGGGACTTTGAAAAATTTCAACTGGAATTTTAGCAATTTTGACGTGAAATTGTAAACATGTGGACATGGATTTTGAAAATTCTAGAGAGAATTTTAAAAGCTTCAACAGAATTTCAACAATTTTGAGAGGGATTTGAAAAGTTTCAATGGGAATGGGAAGAATTGGGACAAAAATTGGAAAATTTTTCAGGGACTTTGAAAAAATTTCAACTGGAATTTTAGCAATTTTGACGTGAAATTGTAAACATGTTGAAGTGGACTTTGAAAATTCTAGAGAGAATTTTAAAAGCTTCAACAGAATTTCAACAATTTTGAGAGGGATTTGAAAAGTTTCAATGGGAATGGGAAGAATTGGGACAAAAATTGGAAAATTTTGAAGGGACTTTGAAAAATTTCAACTGGAATTTTAGCCATTTTGACGTGAAATTGTAAACATGTGGACGTGGATTTTGAAAATTCTAGAGAGAATTTTAAAAGCTTCAACAGAATTTCAACGATTTTGAGAGGGATTTGAAAAGTTTCAATGGGAATGAGAAGAATTGGGACAAAAATTGGAAAAATTTTCAGGGACTTTGAAAAAATTTCAACTGGAATTTTGGCAATTTTGACGTGAAATTGTAAACATGTGGACATGGATTTTGAAAATTCTAGAGAGAATTTTAAAAGCTTCAACAGAATTTCAACAATTTTGAGGGGGATTTGAAAAGTTTCAATGGGAATGGGAAGAATTGGGACAAAAATTGGAAAATTTTTCAGGGACTTTGAAAAATTTCAACTGGAATTTTATCACTTTTGACGTGAAATTGTAAACATGTGGACATGGATTTTGAAAATTCTAGATAGAATTTTAAAAGCTTCAACAGAATTTCAACAATTTTGAGAGGGGTTTGAAAAGTTTCAATGGGAATGGGAAGAATTGGGACAAAAATTGGAAAATTTTGAAGGGACTTTGAAAAATTTCAACTGGAATTTTAGCAATTTTGACGTGAAATTGTAAACAGTGGACATGGATTTTTGACAATTCTAGAGAGAATTTTAAAAGCTTCAACAGAATTTCAACAATTTTGAGAGGGATTTGAAAAGTTTTCAATGGGAATGGGAAGAATTGGGACAAAAATTGGAAAATTTTGAAGGGACTTTGAAAAAATTTCAACTGGAATTTTAGCAATTTTGACGTGAAATTGTAAACATGTTGAAGTGGACTTTGAAAATTTAGAGAGAATTTTAAAAGCTTCAACAGAATTTCAACAATTTTGAGAGGGATTTGAAAAGTTTCAATGGGAATGGGAAGAATTGGGACAAAAATTGGAAAATTTTTTCAGGGACTTTGAAAAAATTTCAACTGGAATTTTAGCCATTTTGTGACGTGAAATTGTAAACATGTGGACATGGATTTTGAAAATTCTAGAGAGAATTTTAAAAGCTTCAACAGAATTTCAACGATTTTGAGAGGGATTTGAAAAGTTTCAATGGGAATGGGAAGAATTGGGACAAAAATTGGAAAATTTTGAAGGGACTTTGAAAAAATTTCAACTGGAATTTTAGCAATTTTGACGTGAAATTGTAAACATGTGGACATGGATTTTGAAAATTCTAGAGAGAATTTTAAAAGCTTCAACAGAATTTCAACAATGTTGAGAGGGATTTGAAAAGTTTCAATGGGAATGAGAAGAATTGGGACAAAAATTGGAAAATTTTTCAGGGACTTTGAAAAAATTTCAACTGGAATTTTGGCAATTTTGACGTGAAATTGTAAACATGTGGACATGGATTTTGAAAATTCTAGAGAGAATTTTAAAAGCTTCAACAGAATTTCAACAATTTTGAGAGGGATTTGAAAAGTTTCAATGGGAATGGGAAGAATTGGGACAAAAATTGGAAAATTTTGAAGGGACTTTGAAAAAATTTCAACTGGAATTTTAGCAATTTTGACGTGAAATTGTAAACATGTTGAAGTGGACTTTGAAAATTCTAGAGAGAATTTTAAAAGCTTCAACAGAATTTCAACAATTTGGAGAGGGATTTGAAAAGTTTCAATGGGAATGGGAAGAATTGGGACAAAAATTGGAAAATTTTTAAGGGACTTTGAAAAAATTTCAACTGGAATTTTAGCAATTTTGACGTGAAATTGTAAACATGTGGACATGGATTTTGAAAATTCTAGAGAGAATTTTAAAAGCTTCAACAGAATTTCAACAATGTTGAGAGGGATTTGAAAAGTTTCAATGGGAATGAGAAGAATTGGGACAAAAATTGGAAAATTTTTCAGGGACTTTGAAAAAATTTCAACTGGAATTTTGGCAATTTTGACGTGAAATTGTAAACAGTTGGACATGGATTTTGAAGATTCTAGAGAGAATTTTAAAAGCTTCAACAGAATTTCAACGATTTTGAGAGGGATTTGAAAAGTTTCAATGGGAATGGGAAGAATTGGGACAAAAATTGGAAAAATTGTATAAGACTGAAAAAATTTCAACTGGAATTTTAGCAATTTTGACGTGAAATTGTAAACATGTGGACGTGGATTTTGAAGATTCTAGAGAGAATTTTAAAAGCTTCAACAGAATTTCAACAATTTTGAGGGGCATTTGAAAAGTTTCAATGGGAATGGGAAGAATTGGGACAAAAATTGGAAAATTTTTAAGGGACTTTGAAAAAATTTCAACTGGAATTTTAGCCATTTTGACGTGAAATTGTAAACATGTGGACATGGATTTTGAAAATTCTAGAGAGAATTTTAAAAGCTTCAACAGAATTTCAACAATGTTGAGAGGGATTTGAAAAGTTTCAATGGGAATGAGAAGAATTGGGACAAAAATTGGAAAATTTTTAAGGGACTTTGAAAAAATTTCAACTGGAATTTTAGCAATTTTGACGTGAAATTGTAAACATGTTGAAGTGGATTTTGAAAATTCTAGAGAGAATTTTAAAAGCTTCAACAGAATTTGAACAATTTTGAGAGGGATTTGAAAAGTTTCAATGGGAATGGGAAGAATTGGGACAAAAATTGGAAAATTTTTAAGGGACTTTGAAAAAATTTCAACTGGAATTTTAGCAATTTTGACGTGAAATTGTAAACATGTGGACATGGATTTTGAAAATTCTAGAGAAAATTTTAAAAGCTTCAACAGAATTTCAACAATTTTGAGAGGGATTTGAAAAGTTTCAATGGGAATGGGAAGAATTGGGACAAAAATTGGAAAATTTTGAAGGGACTTTGAAAAAATTTCAACTGGAATTTTAGCCATTTTGACGTGAAATTGTAAACATGTTGAAGTGGACTTTGAAAATTCTAGAGAGAATTTTAAAAGCTTCAACAGAATTTGAACAATTTTGAGAGGGATTTGAAAAGTTTCAATGGGAATGGGAAGAATTGGGACAAAAATTGGAAAATTTTGAAGGGACTTTGAAAAAATTTCAACTGGAATTTTAGCAATTTTGACGTGAAATTGTAAACATGTGGACATGGATTTTGAAGATTCTAGAGAGAATTTTAAAAGCTTCAACAGAATTTCAACAATGTTGAGAGCGATTTGAAAAGTTTCAATGGGAATGGGAAGAATTGGGACAAAAATTGGAAAATTTTTCAGGGACTTTGAAAAAATTTCAACTGGAATTTTAGCAATTTTGACGTGAAATTGTAAACATGTGGACATGGATTTTGAAAATTCTAGAGAGAATTTTAAAAGCTTCAACAGAATTTCAACAATGTTGAGAGGGATTTGAAAAGTTTCAATGGGAATGGGAAGAATTGGGACAAAAATTGGAAAATTTTGAAGGGACTTTGAAAAAATTTCAACTGGAATTTTAGCAATTTTGACGTGAAATTGTAAACATGTGGACGTGGATTTTGAAGATTCTAGAGAGAATTTTAAAAGCTTCAACAGAATTTCAACAATGTTGAGAGGGATTTGAAAAGTTTCAATGGGAATGGGAAGAATTGGGACAAAAATTGGAAAATTTTTCAGGGACTTTGAAAAAATTTCAACTGGAATTTTGGCAATTTTGACGTGAAATTGTAAACATGTGGACATGGATTTTGAAGATTCTAGAGAGAATTTTAAAAGCTTCAACAGAATTTCAACAATTTTGAGAGGGATTTGAAAAGTTTCAATGGGAATGGGAAGAATTGGGACAAAAATTGGAAAAATTTTATAAGACTTTGAAAAAATTTCAACTGGAATTTTAGCAATTTTGACGTGAAATTGTAAACATGTGGACGTGGATTTTGAAGATTCTAGAGAGAATTTTAAAAGCTTCAACAGAATTTCAACAATTTTGAGGGGCATTTGAAAAGTTTCAATGGGAATGGGAAGAATTGGGACAAAAATTGGAAAATTTTTCAGGGACTTTGAAAAAATTTCAACTGGAATTTTAGCCATTTTGACGTGAAATTGTAAACATGTGGACATGGATTTTGAAAATTCTAGAGAGAATTTTAAAATCTTCAACAGAATTTCAACAATGTTGAGAGGGATTTGAAAAGTTTCAATGGGAATGGGAAGAATTGGGACAAAAATTGGAAAATTTTGAAGGGACTTTGAAAAAATTTCAACTGGAATTTTAGCAATTTTGACGTGAAATTGTAAACATGTGGACATGGATTTTGAAAATTCTAGAGAGAATTGTAAAAGCTTCAACAGAATTTCAACAATTTTGAGAGGGGTTTGAAAAGTTTCAATGGGAATGGGAAGAATTGGGACAAAAATTGGAAAATTTTGAAGGGACTTTGAAAAAATTTCAACTGGAATTTTAGCAATTTTGACGTGAAATTGTAAACATGTGGACATGGATTTTGAAAATTCTAGAGAGAATTTTAAAAGCTTCAACAGAATTTCAACAATGTTGAGAGGGATTTGAAAAGTTTCAATGGGAATGGGAAGAATTGGGACAAAAATTGGAAAATTTTTCAGGGACTTTGAAAAAATTTCAACTGGAATTTTGGCAATTTTGACGTGAAATTGTAAACATGTGGACATGGATTTTGAAGATTCTAGAGAGAATTTTAAAAGCTTCAACAGAATTTCAACAATTTTGAGAGGGATTTGAAAAGTTTCAATGGGAATGGGAAGAATTGGGACAAAAATTGGAAAAATTTTATAAGACTTTGAAAAAATTTCAACTGGAATTTTAGCAATTTTGACGTGAAATTGTAAACATGCGGACGTGGATTTTGAAGATTCTAGAGAGAATTTTAAAAGCTTCAACAGAATTTCAACAATTTTGAGGGGGATTTGAAAAGTTTCAATGGGAATGGGAAGAATTGGGACAAAAATTGGAAAATTTTTCAGGGACTTTGAAAAAATTTCAACTGGAATTTTAGCCATTTTGACGTGAAATTGTAAACATGTGGACATGGATTTTGAAAATTCTAGAGAGAATTTTAAAAGCTTCAACAGAATTTCAACAATTTTGAGAGGGATTTGAAAAGTTTCAATGGGAATGAGAAGAATTGGGACAAAAATTGGAAAATTTTTAAGGGACTTTGAAAAAATTTCAACTGGAATTTTAGCAATTTTGACGTGAAATTGTAAACATGTTGAAGTGGATTTTGAAAATTCTAGAGAGAATTTTAAAAGCTTCAACAGAATTTGAACAATTTTGAGAGGGGTTTGAAAAGTTTCAATGGGAATGGGAAGAATTGGGACAAAAATTGGAAAATTTTTAAGGGACTTTGAAAAAATTTCAACTGGAATTTTAGCAATTTTGACGTGAAATTGTAAACATGTGGACATGGATTTTGAAGATTCTAGAGAAAATTTTAAAAGCTTCAACAGAATTTCAACAATTTTGAGAGGGATTTGAAAAGTTTCAATGGGAATGGGAAGAATTGGGACAAAAATTGGAAAATTTTGAAGGGACTTTGAAAAAATTTCAACTGGAATTTTAGCCATTTTGACGTGAAATTGTAAACATGTTGAAGTGGACTTTGAAAATTCTAGAGAGAATTTTAAAAGCTTCAACAGAATTTGAACAATTTTGAGAGGGATTTGAAAAGTTTCAATGGGAATGGGAAGAATTGGGACAAAAATTGGAAAATTTTGAAGGGACTTTGAAAAAATTTCAACTGGAATTTTAGCAATTTTGACGTGAAATTGTAAACATGTGGACATGGATTTTGAAGATTCTAGAGAGAATTTTAAAAGCTTCAACAGAATTTCAACAATGTTGAGAGCGATTTGAAAAGTTTCAATGGGAATGGGAAGAATTGGGACAAAAATTGGAAAATTTTGAAGGGACTTTGAAAAAATTTCAACTGGAATTTTAGCAATTTTGACGTGAAATTGTAAACATGTGGACATGGATTTTGAAAATTCTAGAGAGAATTTTAAAAGCTTCAACAGAATTTCAACAATGTTGAGAGGGATTTGAAAAGTTTCAATGGGAATGGGAAGAATTGGGACAAAAATTGGAAAATTTTGAAGGGACTTTGAAAAAATTTCAACTGGAATTTTAGCAATTTTGACGTGAAATTGTAAACATGTGGACATGGATTTTGAAGATTCTAGAGAGAATTTTAAAAGCTTCAACAGAATTTCAACAATGTTGAGAGGGATTTGAAAAGTTTCAATGGGAATGGGAAGAATTGGGACAAAAATTGGAAAATTTTTCAGGGACTTTGAAAAAATTTCAACTGGAATTTTAGCAATTTTGACGTGAAATTGTAAACATGTGGACATGGATTTTGAAGATTCTAGAGAGAATTTTAAAAGCTTCAACAGAATTTCAACAATTTTGAGAGGGATTTGAAAAGTTTCAATGGGAATGGGAAGAATTGGGACAAAAATTGGAAAAATTTTAAGGGACTTTGAAAAAATTTCAACTGGAATTTTAGCCATTTTGACGTGAAATTGTAAACATGTGGACATGGATTTTGAAAATTCTAGAGAGGATTTTTAAAGCTTCAACAGAATTTCAACAATTTTGAGAGGGGTTTGGAAAGTTTCAATGGGAATGGGAAGAATTGGGACAAAAATTGGAAAATTTTTCAGGGACTTTGAAAAAATTTCAACTGGAATTTTAGCAATTTTGACGTGAAATTGTAAACACGTTGAAGTGGATTTTGAAAATTCTAGAGAGAATTTTAAAAGCTTCAACAGAATTTCAACAATTTTGAGAGGGATTTGAAAAGTTTCAATGGGAATGGGAAGAATTGGGACAAAAATTGGAAAAATTTTAAGGAACTTTGAAAAAATTTCAACTGGAATTTTAGCAATTTTGACGTGAAATTGTAAACATGTGGACATGGATTTTGAAAATTCTAGAGAGAATTTTAAAAGCTTCAACAGAATTTCAACAATGTTGAGAGGGATTTGAAAAGTTTCAATGGGAATGGGAAGAATTGGGACAAAAATTGGAAAATTTTGAGGGGACTTTGAAAAAATTTCAACTGGAATTTTAGCAATTTTGACGTGAAATTGTAAACATGTGGACATGGATTTTGAAGATTCTAGAGAGAATTTTAAAAGCTTCAACAGAATTTCAACAATTTTGAGAGGGGTTTGAAAAGTTTCAATGGGAATGGGAAGAATTGGGACAAAAATTGGAAAATTTTTCAGGGACTTTGAAAAAATTTCAACTGGAATTTTGGCAATTTTGACGTGAAATTGTAAACATGTTGAAGTGGATTTTGAAGATTCTAGAGAGAATTTTAAAAGCTTCAACAGAATTTCAACGATTTTGAGAGGGATTTGAAAAGTTTCAATGGGAATGGGAAGAATTGGGACAAAAATTGGAAAAATTTTATAAGACTTTGAAAAAATTTCAACTGGAATTTTAGCAATTTTGACGTGAAATTGTAAACATGTGGACATGGATTTTGAAAATTCTAGAGAGAATTTTAAAAGCTTCAACAGAATTTCAACAATGTTGAGAGGGATTTGAAAAGTTTCAATGGAATGGGAAGAATTGGGACAAAAATTGGAAAATTTTTCAGGGACTTTGAAAAAATTTCAACTGGAATTTTAGCAATTTTGACGTGAAATTGTAAACATGTGGACATGGATTTTGAAGATTCTAGAGAGAATTTTAAAAGCTTCAACAGAATTTCAACAATGTTGAGAGGGATTTGAAAAGTTTCAATGGGAATGGGAAGAATTGGGACAAAAATTGGAAAATTTTGAAGGGACTTTGAAAAAATTTCAACTGGAATTTTAGCAATTTTGACGTGAAATTGTAAACATGTTGAAGTGGATTTTGAAAATTCTAGAGAGAATTTTAAAAGCTTCAACAGAATTTCAACAATGTTGAGAGGGATTTGAAAAGTTTCAATGGGAATGGGAAGAATTGGGACAAAAATTGGAAAATTTTGAAGGGACTTTGAAAAAATTTCAACTGGAATTTTAGCAATTTTGACGTGAAATTGTAAACATGTGGACATGGATTTTGAAGATTCTAGAGAGAATTTTAAAAAGCTTCAACAGAATTTCAACAATTTTGAGAGGGGTTTGAAAAGTTTCAATGGGAATGGGAAGAATTGGGACAAAAATTGGAAAAATTTTCAGGGACTTTGAAAAAATTTCAACTGGAATTTTGGCAATTTTGACGTGAAATTGTAAACATGTGGACATGGATTTTGAAGATTCTAGAGAGAATTTTAAAAGCTTCAACAGAATTTCAACGATTTTGAGAGGGATTTGAAAAGTTTCAATGGGAATGGGAAGAATTGGGACAAAAATTGGAAAAATTTTATAAGACTTTGAAAAAATTTCAACTGGAATTTTAGCAATTTTGACGTGAAATTGTAAACATGTGGACGTGGATTTTGAAGATTCTAGAGAGAATTTTAAAAGCTTCAACAGAATTTCAACAATTTTGAGGGGCATTTGAAAAGTTTCAATGGGAATGGGAAGAATTGGGACAAAAATTGGAAAATTTTTAAGGGACTTTGAAAAAATTTCAACTGGAATTTTAGCCATTTTGACGTGAAATTGTAAACATGTGGACATGGATTTTGAAAATTCTAGAGAGAATTTTAAAAGCTTCAACAGAATTTCAACAATGTTGAGAGGGATTTGAAAAGTTTCAATGGGAATGAGAAGAATTGGGACAAAAATTGGAAAATTTTTAAGGGACTTTGAAAAAATTTCAACTGGAATTTTAGCAATTTTGACGTGAAATTGTAAACATGTTGAAGTGGATTTTGAAAATTCTAGAGAGAATTTTAAAAAGCTTCAACAGAATTTGAACAATTTTGAGAGGGGTTTGAAAAGTTTCAATGGGAATGGGAAGAATTGGGACAAAAATTGGAAAATTTTTCAGGGACTTTGAAAAAATTTCAACTGGAATTTTAGCAATTTTGACGTGAAATTGTAAACATGTGGACATGGATTTTGAAGATTCTAGAGAAAATTTTAAAAGCTTCAACAGAATTTCAACAATTTTGAGAGGGATTTGAAAAGTTTCAATGGGAATGGGAAGAATTGGGACAAAAATTGGAAAATTTTTCAGGGACTTTGAAAAAATTTCAACTGGAATTTTAGCAATTTTGACGTGAAATTGTAAACATGTGGACATGGATTTTGAAGATTCTAGAGAGAATTTAAAAGCTTCAACAGAATTTGAACAATTTTGAGAGGGATTTGAAAAGTTTCAATGGGAATGGGAAGAATTGGGACAAAAATTGGAAAATTTTGAAGGGACTTTGAAAAAATTTCAACTGGAATTTTAGCAATTTTGACGTGAAATTGTAAACATGTGGACATGGATTTTGAAGATTCTAGAGAGAATTTTAAAAGCTTCAACAGAATTTCAACAATGTTGAGAGCGATTTGAAAAGTTTCAATGGGAATGGGAAGAATTGGGACAAAAATTGGAAAATTTTGAAGGGACTTTGAAAAAATTTCAACTGGAATTTTAGCAATTTTGACGTGAAATTGTAAACATGTGGACATGGATTTTGAAAATTCTAGAGAGAATTTTAAAAGCTTCAACAGAATTTCAACAATGTTGAGAGGGATTTGAAAAGTTTCAATGGGAATGGGAAGAATTGGGACAAAAATTGGAAAATTTTGAAGGGACTTTGAAAAAATTTCAACTGGAATTTTAGCAATTTTGACGTGAAATTGTAAACATGTGGACATGGATTTTGAAGATTCTAGAGAGAATTTTAAAAGCTTCAACAGAATTTCAACAATGTTGAGAGGGATTTGAAAAGTTTCAATGGGAATGGGAAGAATTGGGACAAAAATTGGAAAATTTTGAAGGGACTTTGAAAAAATTTCAACTGGAATTTTAGCAATTTTGACGTGAAATTGTAAACATGTGGACATGGATTTTGAAGATTCTAGAGAGAATTTTAAAAGCTTCAACAGAATTTCAACAATTTTGAGAGGGATTTGAAAAGTTTCAATGGGAATGGGAAGAATTGGGACAAAAATTGGAAAATTTTTAAGGGACTTTGAAAAATTTCAACTGGAATTTTAGCCATTTTGACGTGAAATTGTAAACATGTGGACATGGATTTTGAAAATTCTAGATAGGATTTTAGAAGCTTCAACAGAATTTCAACAATTTTGAGAGGGGTTTGGAAAGTTTCAATGGGAATGGGAAGAATTGGGACAAAAATTGGAAAATTTTTAAGGGACTTTGAATAAATTTCAACTGGAATTTTAGCAATTTTGACGTGAAATTGTAAACACGTTGAAGTGGATTTTGAAAATTCTAGAGAGAATTTTAAAAGCTTCAACAGAATTTCAACAATGTTGAGAGGGATTTGAAAAGTTTCAATGGGAATGGGAAGAATTGGGACAAAAGTTGGAAAAATTTTAAGGAACTTTGAAAAAATTTCAACTGGAATTTTAGCAATTTTGACGTGAAATTGTAAACATGTGGACATGGATTTTGAAGATTCTAGGGAGAATTTTAAAAGCTTCAACAGAATTTCAACAATGTTGAGAGGGATTTGAAAAGTTTCAATGGGAATGGGAAGAATTGGGACAAAAATTGGAAAAATTTTAAGGGACTTTGAAAAAATTTCAACTGGAATTTTAGCAATTTTGACGTGAAATTGTAAACATGTGGACATGGATTTTGAAAATTCTAGAGAGAATTTTAAAAGCTTCAACAGAATTTCAACAATGTTGAGAGGGATTTGAAAAGTTTCAATGGGAATGGGAAGAATTGGGACAAAAATTGGAAAATTTTGAAGGGACTTTGAAAAAATTTCAACTGGAATTTTGGCAATTTTGACGTTAAATTGTAAACATGTTGAAGTGGATTTTGAAAATTCTAGAGAGAATTTTAGAAGCTTCAACAGAATTTCAACAATTTTGAGAGGGATTTGAAAAGTTTCAATGGGAATGGGAAGAATTGGGACAAAAATTGGAAAATTTTTAAGGGACTTTGAAAAAATTTCAACTGGAATTTTAGCAATTTTGACGTGAAATTGTAAACATGTGGACATGGATTTTGAAGATTCTAGAGAGAATTTTAAAAGCTTCAACAGAATTTCAACAATGTTGCGAGGGATTTGAAAAGTTTCAATGGGAATGGGAAGAATTGGGACAAAAATTGGAAAATTTTTCAGGGACTTTGAAAAAATTTCAACTGGAATTTTAGCAATTTTGACGTGAAATTGTAAACATGTGGACATGGATTTTGAAGATTCTAGAGAGAATTTTAAAAGCTTCAACAGAATTTCAACAATTTTGAGAGGGATTTGAAAAGTTTCAATGGGAATGGGAAGAATTGGGACAAAAATTGGAAAATTTTTCAGGGACTTTGAAAAAATTTCAACTGGAATTTTAGCAATTTTGACGTGAAATTGTAAACATGTGGACATGGATTTTGAAAATTCTAGAGAGAATTTTAGAAGCTTCAACAGAATTTCAACCATTTTGAGAGGGATTTGAAAAGTTTCAATGGGAATGGGAAGAATTGGGACAAAAATTGGAAAATTTTTCAGGGACTTTGAAAAAATTTCAACTGGAATTTTAGCAATTTTGACGTGAAATTGTAAACATGTGGACATGGATTTTGAAGATTCTAGAGAGAATTTTAAAAGCTTCAACAGAATTTCAACAATGTTGAGAGGGATTTGAAAAGTTTCAATGGGAATGGGAAGAATTGGGACAAAAATTGGAAAATTTTGAAGGGACTTTGAAAAAATTTCAACTGGAATTTTAGCAATTTTGACGTGAAATTGTAAACATGTGGACATGGATTTTGAAAATTCTAGAGAGAATTGTAAAAGCTTCAACAGAATTTCAACAATTTTGAGAGGGGTTTGAAAAGTTTCAATGGGAATGGGAAGAATTGGGACAAAAATTGGAAAATTTTTAAGGGACTTTGAAAAAATTTCAACTGGAATTTTAGCAATTTTGACATGAAATTGTAAACATGTTGAAGTGGACTTTGAAAATTCTAGAGAGAATTTTAAAAGCTTCAACAGAATTTCAACAATTTTGAGAGGGATTTGAAAAGTTTCAATGGGAATGGGAAGAATTGGGACAAAACTTGGAAAATTTTTCAGGGACTTTGAAAAAATTTCAACTGGAATTTTAGCAATTTTGACGTGAAATTGTAAACATGTGGACATGGATTTTGAAAATTCTAGAGAGAATTTTAAAAGCTTCAACAGAATTTCAACGATTTTGAGAGGGATTTGAAAAGTTTCAATGGGAATGGGAAGAATTGGGACAAAAATTGGAAAAATTTTCCGGGACTTTGAAAAAATTTCAACTGGAATTTTAGCAATTTTGACGTGAAATTGTAAACATGTGGACATGGATTTTGAAGATTCTAGAGAGAATTTTAAAAGCTTCAACAGAATTTCAACAATGTTGAGAGGGATTTGAAAAGTTTCAATGGGAATGGGAAGAATTGGGACAAAAATTGGAAAATTTTGAAGGGACTTTGAAAAAATTTCAACTGGAATTTTAGCAATTTTGACGTGAAATTGTAAACATGTGGACATGGATTTTGAAAATTCTAGAGAGAATTTTAAAAGCTTCAACAGAATTTCAACAATGTTGAGAGGGATTTGAAAAGTTTCAATGGGAATGGGAAGAATTGGGACAAAAATTGGAAAATTTTGAAGGGACTTTGAAAAAATTTCAACTGGAATTTTAGCAATTTTGACGTGAAATTGTAAACATGTGGACATGGATTTTGAAGATTCTAGAGAGAATTTTAAAAGCTTCAACAGAATTTCAACAATGTTGAGAGGGATTTGAAAAGTTTCAATGGGAATGGGAAGAATTGGGACAAAAATTGGAAAAATTTTAAGGAACTTTGAAAAAATTTCAACTGGAATTTTAGCAATTTTGACGTGAAATTGTAAACATGTGGACATGGATTTTGAAGATTCTAGGGAGAATTTTAAAAGCTTCAACAGAATTTCAACAATGTTGAGAGGGATTTGAAAAGTTTCAATGGGAATGGGAAGAATTGGGACAAAAATTGGAAAAATTTTAAGGGACTTTGAAAAAATTTCAACTGGAATTTTAGCAATTTTGACGTGAAATTGTAAACATGTGGACATGGATTTTGAAAATTCTAGAGAGAATTTTAAAAGCTTCAACAGAATTTCAACAATGTTGAGAGGGATTTGAAAAGTTTCAATGGGAATGGGAAGAATTGGGACAAAAATTGGAAAATTTTGAAGGGACTTTGAAAAAATTTCAACTGGAATTTTGGCAATTTTGACGTTAAATTGTAAACATGTTGAAGTGGATTTTGAAAATTCTAGAGAGAATTTTAGAAGCTTCAACAGAATTTCAACAATTTTGAGAGGGATTTGAAAAGTTTCAATGGGAATGGGAAGAATTGGGACAAAAATTGGAAAATTTTTAAGGGACTTTGAAAAAATTTCAACTGGAATTTTAGCAATTTTGACGTGAAATTGTAAACATGTGGACATGGATTTTGAAGATTCTAGAGAGAATTTTAAAAGCTTCAACAGAATTTCAACAATGTTGCGAGGGATTTGAAAAGTTTCAATGGGAATGGGAAGAATTGGGACAAAAATTGGAAAATTTTGAAGGGACTTTGAAAAAATTTCAACTGGAATTTTAGCAATTTTGACGTGAAATTGTAAACATGTGGACATGGATTTTGAAAATTCTAGAGAGAATTGTAAAAGCTTCAACAGAATTTCAACAATTTTGAGAGGGGTTTGAAAAGTTTCAATGGGAATGGGAAGAATTGGGACAAAAATTGGAAAATTTTTAAGGGACTTTGAAAAAATTTCAACTGGAATTTTAGCAATTTTGACATGAAATTGTAAACATGTTGAAGTGGACTTTGAAAATTCTAGAGAGAATTTTAAAAGCTTCAACAGAATTTCAACAATTTTGAGAGGGATTTGAAAAGTTTCAATGGGAATGGGAAGAATTGGGACAAAACTTGGAAAATTTTTCAGGGACTTTGAAAAAATTTCAACTGGAATTTTAGCAATTTTGACGTGAAATTGTAAACATGTGGACATGGATTTTGAAAATTCTAGAGAGAATTTTAAAAGCTTCAACAGAATTTCAACGATTTTGAGAGGGATTTGAAAAGTTTCAATGGGAATGGGAAGAATTGGGACAAAAATTGGAAAAATTTTCCGGGACTTTGAAAAAATTTCAACTGGAATTTTAGCAATTTTGACGTGAAATTGTAAACATGTGGACATGGATTTTGAAGATTCTAGAGAGAATTTTAAAAGCTTCAACAGAATTTCAACAATGTTGAGAGGGATTTGAAAAGTTTCAATGGGAATGGGAAGAATTGGGACAAAAATTGGAAAATTTTGAAGGGACTTTGAAAAAATTTCAACTGGAATTTTAGCAATTTTGACGTGAAATTGTAAACATGTGGACATGGATTTTGAAAATTCTAGAGAGAATTTTAAAAGCTTCAACAGAATTTCAACAATTTGGAGAGGGATTTGAAAAGTTTCAATGGGAATGGGAAGAATTGGGACAAAAATTGGAAAATTTTTAAGGGACTTTGAAAAAATTTCAACTGGAATTTTAGCAATTTTGACGTGAAATTGTAAACATGTGGACATGGATTTTGAAGATTCTAGAGAGAATTTTAAAAGCTTCAACAGAATTTCAACAATGTTGAGAGGGATTTGAAAAGTTTCAATGGGAATGGGAAGAATTGGGACAAAAATTGGAAAAATTTTAAGGAACTTTGAAAAAATTTCAACTGGAATTTTAGCAATTTTGACGTGAAATTGTAAACATGTGGACATGGATTTTGAAGATTCTAGGGAGAATTTTAAAAGCTTCAACAGAATTTCAACAATGTTGAGAGGGATTTGAAAAGTTTCAATGGGAATGGGAAGAATTGGGACAAAAATTGGAAAAATTTTAAGGGACTTTGAAAAAATTTCAACTGGAATTTTAGCAATTTTGACGTGAAATTGTAAACATGTGGACATGGATTTTGAAAATTCTAGAGAGAATTTTAAAAGCTTCAACAGAATTTCAACAATGTTGAGAGGGATTTGAAAAGTTTCAATGGGAATGGGAAGAATTGGGACAAAAATTGGAAAATTTTGAAGGGACTTTGAAAAAATTTCAACTGGAATTTTGGCAATTTTGACGTTAAATTGTAAACATGTTGAAGTGGATTTTGAAAATTCTAGAGAGAATTTTAGAAGCTTCAACAGAATTTCAACAATTTTGAGAGGGATTTGAAAAGTTTCAATGGGAATGGGAAGAATTGGGACAAAAATTGGAAAATTTTGAAGGGACTTTGAAAAAATTTCAACTGGAATTTTAGCAATTTTGACGTGAAATTGTAAACATGTGGACATGGATTTTGAAGATTCTAGAGAGAATTTTAAAAGCTTCAACAGAATTTCAACAATGTTGCGAGGGATTTGAAAAGTTTCAATGGGAATGGGAAGAATTGGGACAAAAATTGGAAAATTTTTCAGGGACTTTGAAAAAATTTCAACTGGAATTTTAGCAATTTTGACGTGAAATTGTAAACATGTGGACATGGATTTTGAAGATTCTAGAGAGAATTTTAAAAGCTTCAACAGAATTTCAACAATTTTGAGAGGGATTTGAAAAGTTTCAATGGGAATGGGAAGAATTGGGACAAAAATTGGAAAATTTTTCAGGGACTTTGAAAAAATTTCAACTGGAATTTTAGCAATTTTGACGTGAAATTGTAAACATGTGGACATGGATTTTGAAAATTCTAGAGAGAATTTTAGAAGCTTCAACAGAATTTCAACCATTTTGAGAGGGATTTGAAAAGTTTCAATGGGAATGGGAAGAATTGGGACAAAAATTGGAAAATTTTTCAGGGACTTTGAAAAAATTTCAACTGGAATTTTAGCAATTTTGACGTGAAATTGTAAACATGTGGACATGGATTTTGAAGATTCTAGGGAGAATTTTAGAAGCTTCAACAGAATTTCAACAATGTTGAGAGGGATTTGAAAAGTTTCAATGGAAATGGGAAGAATTGGGACAAAAATTGGAAACATTTAAAGGACTTTGAAAAAATTTCAACTGGAATTTTAGCAATTTTGACGTGAAATTGTAAACATGTGGACATGGATTTTGAAGATTCTAGAGAGAATTTTAAAAGCTTCAACAGAATTTCAACAATGTTGAGAGGGATTTGAAAAGTTTCAATGGGAATGGGAAGAATTGGGACAAAAATTGGAAAATTTTGAAGGGACTTTGAAAAAATTTCAACTGGAATTTTAGCAATTTTGACGTGAAATTGTAAACATGTGGACATGGATTTTGAAAATTCTAGAGAGAATTGTAAAAGCTTCAACAGAATTTCAACAATTTTGAGAGGGGTTTGAAAAGTTTCAATGGGAATGGGAAGAATTGGGACAAAAATTGGAAAATTTTTAAGGGACTTTGAAAAAATTTCAACTGGAATTTTAGCAATTTTGACATGAAATTGTAAACATGTTGAAGTGGACTTTGAAAATTCTAGAGAGAATTTTAAAAGCTTCAACAGAATTTCAACAATTTTGAGAGGGATTTGAAAAGTTTCAATGGGAATGGGAAGAATTGGGACAAAACTTGGAAAATTTTTAAGGGACTTTGAAAAAATTTCAACTGGAATTTTAGCAATTTTGACGTGAAATTGTAAACATGTGGACATGGATTTTGAAAATTCTAGAGAAAATTTTAAAAGCTTCAACAGAATTTCAACGATTTTGAGAGGGATTTGAAAAGTTTCAATGGGAATGGGAAGAATTGGGACAAAAATTGGAAAATTTTGAAGGGACTTTGAAAAAATTTCAACTGGAATTTTGGCAATTTTGACGTGAAATTGTAAACATGTGGACATGGATTTTGAAGATTCTAGAGAGAATTTTAGAAGCTTCAACAGAATTTCAACAATGTTGAGAGGGATTTGAAAAGTTTCAATGGGAATGGGAAGAATTGGGACAAAAATTGGAAAATTTTTCAGGGACTTTGAAAAAATTTCAACTGGAATTTTAGCAATTTTGACGTGAAAATGTAAACCTGTGGACATGGATTTTGAAGATTCTAGAGAGAATTTTAAAAGCTTCAACAGAATTTCAACAATGTTGAGAGGGATTTGAAAAGTTTCAATGGGAATGGGAAGAATTGGGACAAAAATTGGAAAATTTTTAAGGGACTTTGAAAAAATTTCAACTGGAATTTTAGCAATTTTGACGTGAAATTGTAAACATGTGGACATGGATTTTGAAAATTCTAGAGAGAATTTTAAAAGCTTCAACAGAATTTCAACAATGTTGAGAGGGATTTGAAAAGTTTCAATGGGAATGGGAAGAATTGGGACAAAAATTGGAAAATTTTGAAGGGACTTTGAAAAAATTTCAACTGGAATTTTAGCAATTTTGACGTGAAAATGTAAACCTGTGGACATGGATTTTGAAGATTCTAGAGAGAATTTTAAAAGCTTCAACAGAATTTCAACAATGTTGAGAGGGATTTGAAAAGTTTCAATGGGAATGGGAAGAATTGGGACAAAAATTGGAAAATTTTGAAGGGACTTTGAAAAAATTTCAACTGGAATTTTAGCAATTTTGACGTGAAATTGTAAACATGTGGACATGGATTTTGAAGATTCTAGAGAGAATTTTAAAAGCTTCAACAGAATTTCAACAATGTTGAGAGCGATTTGAAAAGTTTCAATGGGAATGGGAAGAATTGGGACAAAAATTGGAAAATTTTGAAGGGACTTTGAAAAAATTTCAACTGGAATTTTAGCAATTTTGACGTGAAATTGTAAACATGTGGACATGGATTTTGAAAATTCTAGAGAGAATTTTAAAAGCTTCAACAGAATTTCAACAATGTTGAGAGGGATTTGAAAAGTTTCAATGGGAATGGGAAGAATTGGGACAAAAATTGGAAAATTTTGAAGGGACTTTGAAAAAATTTCAACTGGAATTTTAGCAATTTTGACGTGAAATTGTAAACATGTGGACATGGATTTTGAAAATTCTAGAGAGAATTTTAAAAGCTTCAACAGAATTTCAACAATGTTGAGAGGGATTTGAAAAGTTTCAATGGGAATGGGAAGAATTGGGACAAAAATTGGAAAATTTTGAAGGGACTTTGAAAAAATTTCAACTGGAATTTTAGCAATTTTGACGTGAAATTGTAAACATGTGGACATGGATTTTGAAGATTCTAGAGAGAATTTTAAAAGCTTCAACAGAATTTCAACAATTTTGAGAGGGATTTGAAAAGTTTCAATGGGAATGGGAAGAATTGGGACAAAAATTGGAAAATTTTTAAGGGACTTTGAAAAAATTTCAACTGGAATTTTAGCCATTTTGACGTGAAATTGTAAACATGTGGACATGGATTTTGAAAATTCTAGAGAGGATTTTAGAAGCTTCAACAGAATTTCAACAATTTTGAGAGGGGTTTGGAAAGTTTCAATGGGAATGGGAAGAATTGGGACAAAAATTGGAAAATTTTGAAGGGACTTTGAAAAAATTTCAACTGGAATTTTAGCAATTTTGACGTGAAATTGTAAACACGTTGAAGTGGATTTTGAAAATTCTAGAGAGAATTTTAAAAGCTTCAACAGAATTTCAACAATGTTGAGAGGGATTTGAAAAGTTTCAATGGGAATGGGAAGAATTGGGACAAAAATTGGAAAAATTTTAAGGAACTTTGAAAAAATTTCAACTGGAATTTTAGCAATTTTGACGTGAAATTGTAAACATGTGGACATGGATTTTGAAGATTCTAGGGAGAATTTTAAAAGCTTCAACAGAATTTCAACAATGTTGAGAGGGATTTGAAAAGTTTCAATGGGAATGGGAAGAATTGGGACAAAAATTGGAAAAATTTTAAGGGACTTTGAAAAAATTTCAACTGGAATTTTAGCAATTTTGACGTGAAATTGTAAACATGTGGACATGGATTTTGAAAATTCTAGAGAGAATTTTAAAAGCTTCAACAGAATTTCAACAATGTTGAGAGGGATTTGAAAAGTTTCAATGGGAATGGGAAGAATTGGGACAAAAATTGGAAAATTTTGAAGGGACTTTGAAAAAATTTCAACTGGAATTTTAGCAATTTTGACGTGAAATTGTAAACATGTGGACATGGATTTTGAAGATTCTAGAGAGAATTTTAAAAGCTTCAACAGAATTTCAACAATTTTGAGAGGGATTTGAAAAGTTTCAATGGGAATGGGAAGAATTGGGACAAAAATTGGAAAATTTTTCAGGGACTTTGAAAAAATTTCAACTGGAATTTTAGCAATTTTGACGTGAAATTGTAAACATGTGGACATGGATTTTGAAAATTCTAGAGAGAATTTTAGAAGCTTCAACAGAATTTCAACCATTTTGAGAGGGATTTGAAAAGTTTCAATGGGAATGGGAAGAATTGGGACAAAAATTGGAAAATTTTTCAGGGACTTTGAAAAAATTTCAACTGGAATTTTAGCAATTTTGACGTGAAATTGTAAACATGTGGACATGGATTTTGAAGATTCTAGGGAGAATTTTAGAAGCTTCAACAGAATTTCAACAATGTTGAGAGGGATTTGAAAAGTTTCAATGGAAATGGGAAGAATTGGGACAAAAATTGGAAACATTTAAAGGACTTTGAAAAAATTTCAACTGGAATTTTAGCAATTTTGACGTGAAATTGTAAACATGTGGACATGGATTTTGAAGATTCTAGAGAGAATTTTAAAAGCTTCAACAGAATTTCAACAATGTTGAGAGGGATTTGAAAAGTTTCAATGGGAATGGGAAGAATTGGGACAAAAATTGGAAAATTTTGAAGGGACTTTGAAAAAATTTCAACTGGAATTTTAGCAATTTTGACGTGAAATTGTAAACATGTGGACATGGATTTTGAAAATTCTAGAGAGAATTGTAAAAGCTTCAACAGAATTTCAACAATTTTGAGAGGGGTTTGAAAAGTTTCAATGGGAATGGGAAGAATTGGGACAAAAATTGGAAAATTTTTAAGGGACTTTGAAAAAATTTCAACTGGAATTTTAGCAATTTTGACATGAAATTGTAAACATGTTGAAGTGGACTTTGAAAATTCTAGAGAGAATTTTAAAAGCTTCAACAGAATTTCAACAATTTTGAGAGGGATTTGAAAAGTTTCAATGGGAATGGGAAGAATTGGGACAAAACTTGGAAAATTTTTAAGGGACTTTGAAAAAATTTCAACTGGAATTTTAGCAATTTTGACGTGAAATTGTAAACATGTTGAAGTGGACTTTGAAAATTCTAGAGAGAATTTTAAAAGCTTCAACAGAATTTCAACGATTTTGAGAGGGATTTGAAAAGTTTCAATGGGAATGGGAAGAATTGGGACAAAAATTGGAAAAATTTTCCGGGACTTTGAAAAAATTTCAACTAAAATTTTAGCAATTTTGACGTGAAATTGTAAACATGTGGACATGGATTTTGAAGATTCTAGAGAGAATTTTAGAAGCTTCAACAGAATTTCAACAATGTTGAGAGGGATTTGAAAAGTTTCAATGGGAATGGGAAGAATTGGGACAAAAATTGGAAAATTTTTCAGGGACTTTGAAAAAATTTCAACTGGAATTTTAGCAATTTTGACGTGAAATTGTAAACATGTGGACATGGATTTTGAAAATTCTAGAGAGAATTTTAAAAGCTTCAACAGAATTTCAACAATTTTGAGAGGGGTTTGAAAAGTTTCAATGGGAATGGGAAGAATTGGGACAAAAATTGGAAAATTTTTCAGGGACTTTGAAAAAATTTCAACTGGAATTTTGGCAATTTTGACGTGAAATTGTAAACATGTGGACATGGATTTTGAAAATTCTAGAGAGAATTTTCAAAGCTTCAAGACAATTTCAACAGTGTTGAGAGGGATTTGAAAAGTTTCAATGGGAATGGGAAGAATTGGGACAAAAATTGGAAAATTTTTCAGGGACTTTGAAAAAATTTCAACTGGAATTTTAGCAATTTTGACGTGAAATTGTAAACATGTGGACATGGATTTTGAAATTTCTAGAGAGAATTTTAAAAGCTTCAACAGAATTTCAACAATGTTGAGAGGGATTTGAAAAGTTTCAATGGGAATGGGAAGAATTGGGACAAAAATTGGAAAATTTTTCAGGGACTTTGAAAAAATTTCAACTGGAATTTTAGCAATTTTGACGTGAAATTGTAAACATGTGGACATGGATTTTGAAAATTCTAGAGAGAATTTTAAAAGCTTCAACAGAATTTCAACAATGTTGAGAGGGATTTGAAAAGTTTCAATGGGAATGGGAAGAATTGGGACAAAACTTGGAAAATTTTTAAGGGACTTTGAAAAAATTTCAACTGGAATTTTAGCAATTTTGACGTGAAATTGTAAACATGTTGAAGTGGACTTTGAAAATTTAGAGAGAATTTTAAAAGCTTCAACAGAATTTCAACAATGTTGAGAGGGATTTGAAAAGTTTCAATGGGAATGGGAAGAATTGGGACAAAAATTGGAAAATTTTTCAGGGACTTTGAAAAAATTTCAACTGGAATTTTAGCAATTTTGACGTGAAATTGTAAACATGTGGACGTGGATTTTGAAGATTCTAGAGAGAATTTTAAAAGCTTCAACAGAATTTCAACAATTTTGAGAGGGATTTGAAAAGTTTCAATGGGAATGGGAAGAATTGGGACAAAAATTGGAAAATTTTTCAGGGACTTTGAAAAAATTTCAACTGGAATTTTAGCAATTTTGACATGAAATTGTAAACATGTTGAAGTGGACTTTGAAAATTCTAGAGAGAATTTTAAAAGCTTCAACAGAATTTCAACAATTTTGAGAGGGATTTGAAAAGTTTCAATGGGAATGGGAAGAATTGGGACAAAAATTGGAAAATTTTGAAGGGACTTTGAAAAAATTTCAACTGGAATTTTAGCAATTTTGACGTGAAATTGTAAACATGTGGACATGGATTTTGAAAATTCTAGAGAGAATTTTAAAAGCTTCAACAGAATTTCAACGATTTTGAGAGGGATTTGAAAAGTTTCAATGGGAATGGGAAGAATTGGGACAAAAATTGGAAAAATTTTCCGGGACTTTGAAAAAATTTCAACTGGAATTTTAGCAATTTTGACGTGAAATTGTAAACATGTGGACATGGATTTTGAAGATTCTAGAGAGAATTTTAAAAGCTTCAACAGAATTTCAACAATGTTGAGAGGGATTTGAAAAGTTTCAATGGGAATGGGAAGAATTGGGACAAAAATTGGAAAATTTTTCAGGGACTTTGAAAAAATTTCAACTGGAATTTTAGCAATTTTGACGTGAAAATGTAAACCTGTGGACATGGATTTTGAAGATTCTAGAGAGAATTTTAAAAGCTTCAACAGAATTTCAACAATGTTGAGAGGGATTTGAAAAGTTTCAATGGGAATGGGAAGAATTGGGACAAAAATTGGAAAATTTTTCAGGGACTTTGAAAAAATTTCAACTGGAATTTTAGCAATTTTGACGTGAAATTGTAAACATGTTGAAGTGGACTTTGAAAATTCTAGAGAGAATTTTAAAAGCTTCAACAGAATTTCAACAATTTTGAGAGGGATTTGAAAAGTTTCAATGGGAATGGGAAGAATTGGGACAAAAATTGGAAAATTTTTAAGGGACTTTGAAAAAATTTCAACTGGAATTTTAGCAATTTTGACGTGAAAATGTAAACCTGTGGACATGGATTTTGAAGATTCTAGAGAGAATTTTAAAAGCTTCAACAGAATTTCAACAATGTTGAGAGGGATTTGAAAAGTTTCAATGGGAATGGGAAGAATTGGGACAAAAATTGGAAAATTTTGAAGGGACTTTGAAAAAATTTCAACTGGAATTTTGGCAATTTTGACGTGAAATTGTAAACATGTTGAAGTGGACTTTGAAAATTCTAGAGAGAATTTTAAAAGCTTCAACAGAATTTCAACAATTTGGAGAGGGATTTGAAAAGTTTCAATGGGAATGGGAAGAATTGGGACAAAAATTGGAAAATTTTGAAGGGACTTTGAAAAAATTTCAACTGGAATTTTAGCAATTTTGACGTGAAATTGTAAACATGTGGACATGGATTTTGAAAATTCTAGAGAGAATTTTAAAAGCTTCAACAGGATTTCAACGATTTTGAGAGGGATTTGAAAAGTTTCAATGGGAATGGGACGAATTGGGACAAAAATTGGAAAATTTTGAAGGGACTTTGAAAAAATTTCAACTGGAATTTTGGCAATTTTGACGTGAAATTGTAAACATGTGGACATGGATTTTGAAAATTCTAGAGAGAATTTTAAAAGCTTCAACAGAATTTCAACAATGTTGAGAGGGATTTGAAAAGTTTCAATGGGAATGGGAAGAATTGGGACAAAAATTGGAAAATTTTTAAGGGACTTTGAAAAAATTTCAACTGGAATTTTAGCAATTTTGACGTGAAATTGTAAACATGTGGACATGGATTTTGAAAATTCTAGAGAGAATTTTAAAAGCTTCAACAGAATTTCAACCATGTTGAGAGGGATTTGAAAAGTTTCAATGGGAATGGGAAGAATTGGGACAAAACTTGGAAAATTTTTAAGGGACTTTGAAAAAATTTCAACTGGAATTTTAGCAATTTTGACGTGAAATTGTAAACATGTTGAAGTGGACTTTGAAAATTTAGAGAGAATTTTAAAAGATTCAACAGAATTTCAACAATGTTGAGAGGGATTTGAAAAGTTTCAATGGGAATGGGAAGAATTGGGACAAAAATTGGAAAATTTTTCAGGGACTTTGAAAAAATTTCAACTGGAATTTTAGCAATTTTGACGTGAAATTGTAAACATGTGGACGTGGATTTTGAAGATTCTAGAGAGAATTTTAAAAGCTTCAACAGAATTTCAACAATTTTGAGAGGGATTTGAAAAGTTTCAATGGGAATGGGAAGAATTGGGACAAAAATTGGAAAAATTTTATAAGACTTTGAAAAAATTTCAACTGGAATTTTAGCAATTTTGACGTGAAATTGTAAACATGTGGACGTGGATTTTGAAGATTCTAGAGAGAATTTTAAAAGCTTCAACAGAATTTCAACAATTTTGAGGGGGATTTGAAAAGTTTCAATGGGAATGGGAAGAATTGGGACAAAAATTGGAAAATTTTTCAGGGACTTTGAAAAAATTTCAACTGGAATTTTAGCCATTTTGACGTGAAATTGTAAACATGTGGACATGGATTTTGAAAATTCTAGAGAGAATTTTAAAAGCTTCAACAGAATTTCAACAATTTTGAGAGGGATTTGAAAAGTTTCAATGGGAATGGGAAGAATTGGGACAAAAATTGGAAAATCTTTCAGGGACTTTGAAAAAATTTCAACTGGAATTTTAGCAATTTTGACGTGAAATTGTAAACATGTGGACATGGATTTTGAAAATTCTAGAGAGAATTTTAAAAGCTTCAACAGAATTTCAACAATTTTGAGAGGGGTTTGAAAAGTTTCAATGGGAATGGGAAGAATTGGGACAAAAATTGGAAAATTTTTCAGGGACTTTGAAAAAATTTCAACTGGAATTTTGGCAATTTTGACGTGAAATTGTAAACATGTGGACATGGATTTTGAAAATTCTAGAGAGAATTTTAGAAGCTTCAACAGAATTTCAACAATTTTGCGAGGGATTTGAAAAGTTTCAATGGGAATGGGAAGAATTGGGACAAAAATTGGAAAATTTTGAAGGGACTTTGAAAAAATTTCAACTGGAATTTTAGCAATTTTGACGTGAAATTGTAAACATGTGGACATGGATTTTGAAGATTCTAGAGAGAATTTTAAAAGCTTCAACAGAATTTCAACAATTTTGAGAGGGATTTGAAAAGTTTCAATGGGAATGGGAAGAATTGGGACAAAAATTGGAAAATTTTTCAGGGACTTTGAAAAAATTTCAACTGGAATTTTAGCAATTTTGACGTGAAATTGTAAACATGTGGACATGGATTTTGAAAATTCTAGAGAGAATTTTAAAAGCTTCAACAGAATTTCAACAATGTTGAGAGGGATTTGAAAAGTTTCAATGGGAATGGGAAGAATTGGGACAAAAATTGGAAAATTTTTCAGGGACTTTGAAAAAATTTCAACTGGAATTTTAGCCATTTTGACGTGAAATTGTAAACATGTGGACATGGATTTTGAAAATTCTAGAGAGAATTTTAAAAGCTTCAACAGAATTTCAACAATTTTGAGAGGGATTTGAAAAGTTTCAATGGGAATGGGAAGAATTGGGACAAAAATTGGAAAATTTTTCAGGGACTTTGAAAAAATTTCAACTGGAATTTTAGCAATTTTGACGTGAAATTGTAAACATGTTGAAGTGGACTTTGAAAATTTAGAGAGAATTTTAAAAGCTTCAACAGAATTTCAACAATGTTGAGAGGGATTTGAAAAGTTTCAATGGGAATGGGAAAAATTGGGACAAAAATTGGAAAATTTTTCAGGGACTTTGAAAAAATTTCAACTGGAATTTTAGCAATTTTGACGTGAAATTGTAAACATGTGGACGTGGATTTTGAAGATTCTAGAGAGAATTTTAAAAGCTTCAACAGAATTTCAACAATTTTGAGAGGGATTTGAAAAGTTTCAATGGGAATGGGAAGAATTGGGACAAAAATTGGAAAAATTTTATAAGACTTTGAAAAAATTTCAACTGGAATTTTAGCAATTTTGACGTGAAATTGTAAACATGTGGACGTGGATTTTGAAGATTCTAGAGAGAATTTTAAAAGCTTCAACAGAATTTCAACAATTTTGAGGGGGATTTGAAAAGTTTCAATGGGAATGGGAAGAATTGGGACAAAAATTGGAAAAATTTTCAGGGACTTTGGAAAAATTTCAACTGGAATTTTAGCAATTTTGACGTGAAATTGTAAACATGTGGACATGGATTTTGAAAATTCTAGAGAGAATTTTAAAAGCTTCAACAGAATTTCAACAATTTTGAGAGGGGTTTGAAAAGTTTCAATGGGAATGGGAAGAATTGGGACAAAAATTGGAAAATTTTTAAGGGACTTTGAAAAAATTTCAACTGGAATTTTAGCAATTTTGACGTGAAATTGTAAACATGTGGACATGGATTTTGAAAATTCTAGAGAGAATTTTAAAAGCTTCAACAGAATTTCAACAATTTTGAGAGGGATTTGAAAAGTTTCAATGGGAATGGGAAGAATTGGGACAAAAATTGGAAAATTTTGAAGGGACTTTGAAAAAATTTCAACTGGAATTTTAGCAATTTTGACGTGAAATTGTAAACATGTTGAAGTGGACTTTGAAAATTCTAGAGAGAATTTTAAAAGCTTCAACAGAATTTCAACAATTTTGAGAGGGATTTGAAAAGTTTCAATGGGAATGGGAAGAATTGGGACAAAAATTGGAAAATTTTTCAGGGACTTTGAAAAAATTTCAACTGGAATTTTAGCCATTTTGACGTGAAATTGTAAACATGTGGACATGGATTTTGAAAATTCTAGAGAGAATTTTAAAAGCTTCAACAGAATTTCAACGATTTTGAGAGGGATTTGAAAAGTTTCAATGGGAATGGGAAGAATTGGGACAAAAATTGGAAAATTTTGAAGGGACTTTGAAAAAATTTCAACTGGAATTTTAGCAATTTTGACGTGAAATTGTAAACATTTGGACATGGATTTTGAAGATTCTAGAGAGAATTTTAAAAGCTTCAACAGAATTTCAACAATGTTGAGAGGGATTTGAAAAGTTTCAATGGGAATGAGAAGAATTGGGACAAAAATTGGAAAATTTTTCAGGGACTTTGAAAAAATTTCAACTGGAATTTTAGCCATTTTGACGTGAAATTGTAAACATGTGGACATGGATTTTGAAAATTCTCGAGAGAATTTTAAAAGCTTCAACAGAATTTCAACAATTTTGAGAGGGATTTGAAAAGTTTCAATGGGAATGGGAAGAATTGGGACAAAAATTGGAAAATTTTGAAGGGACTTTGAAAAAATTTCAACTGGAATTTTAGCAATTTTGACATGAAATTGTAAACATGTTGAAGTGGACTTTGAAAATTCTAGAGAGAATTTTAAAAGCTTCAACAGAATTTCAACAATTTTGAGAGGGATTTGAAAAGTTTCAATGGGAATGGGAAGAATTGGGACAAAAATTGGAAAATTTTGAAGGGACTTTGAAAAAATTTCAACTGGAATTTTAGCAATTTTGACGTGAAATTGTAAACATGTGGACATGGATTTTGAAAATTCTAGAGAGAATTTTAAAAGCTTCAACAGAATTTCGACAATGTTGAGAGGGATTTGAAAAGTTTCAATGGGAATGAGAAGAATTGGTACAAAAATTGGAAAATTTTTCAGGGACTTTGAAAAAATTTCAACTGGAATTTTGGCAATTTTGACGTGAAATTGTAAACATGTGGACATGGATTTTGAAGATTCTAGAGAGAATTTTAAAAGCTTCAACAGAATTTCAACGATTTTGAGAGGGATTTGAAAAGTTTCAATGGGAATGGGAAGAATTGGGACAAAAATTGGAAAAATTTTATAAGACTTTGAAAAAATTTCAACTGGAATTTTAGCAATTTTGACGTGAAATTGTAAACATGTGGACGTGGATTTTGAAGATTCTAGAGAGAATTTTAAAAGCTTCAACAGAATTTCAACAATTTTGAGGGGCATTTGAAAAGTTTCAATGGGAATGGGAAGAATTGGGACAAAAATTGGAAAATTTTTCAGGGACTTTGAAAAAATTTCAACTGGAATTTTAGCCATTTTGACGTGAAATTGTAAACATGTGGACATGGATTTTGAAAATTCTAGAGAGAATTTTAAAAGCTTCAACAGAATTTCAACAATTTTGAGGGGGATTTGAAAAGTTTCAATGGGAATGGGAAGAATTGGGACAAAAATTGGAAAATTTTTCAGGGACTTTGAAAAAATTTCAACTGGAATTTTAGCAATTTTGACATGAAATTGTAAACATGTGGACATGGATTTTGAAAATTCTAGAGAGAATTTTAAAAGCTTCAACAGAATTTCAACAATTTTGAGAGGGATTTGAAAAGTTTCAATGGGAATGGGAAGAATTGGGACAAAAATTGGAAAAATTTTAAGGGACTTTGAAAAAATTTCAACTGGAATTTTAGCCATTTTGACGTGAAATTGTAAACATGTGGACATGGATTTTGAAAATTCTAGAGAGAATTTTAAAAGCTTCAACAGAATTTCAACAATGGTGAGAGGGATTTGAAAAGTTTCAATGGGAATGGGAAGAATTGGGACAAAAATTGGAAAATTTTTAAGGGACTTTGAAAAAATTTCAACTGGAATTTTAGCAATTTTGACGTGAAATTGTAAACATGTTGAAGTGGACTTTGAAAATTTAGAGAGAATTTTAAAAGCTTCAACAGAATTTCAACTATTTTGAGGGGGATTTGAAAAGTTTCAATGGGAATGGGAAGAATTGGGACAAAAATTGGAAAAATTTTAAGGGACTTTGAAAAAATTTCAACTGGAATTTTAGCAATTTTGACGTGAAATTGTAAACATGTGGACATGGATTTTGAAAATTCTAGAGAGAATTTTAAAAGCTTCATCATAATTTCAACAATGTTGAGAGGGATTTGAAAAGTTTCAATGGGAATGGGAAGAATTGGGACAAAAATTGGAAAATTTTGAAGGACTTTGAAAAAATTTCAACTGGAATTTTAGCAATTTTGACGTGAAATTGTAAACATGTGGACATGGATTTTGAAAATTCTAGAGAGAATTTTAAAAGCTTCAACAGAATTTCAACAATGTTGAGAGGGATTTGAAAAGTTTCAATGGGAATGGGAAGAATTGGGACAAAAATTGGAAAATTTTGAAGGGACTTTGAAAAAATTTCAACTGGAATTTTAGCAATTTTGACGAGAAATTGTAAACATGTTGTAGTGGACTTTGAAAATTTAGAGAGAATTTTAAAAGCTTCAACAGAATTTCAACAATGTTGAGAGGGATTTGAAAAGTTTCAATGGGAATGGGAAGAATTGGGACAAAAATTGGAAAATTTTTCAGGGACTTTGAAAAAATTTCAACTGGAATTTTAGCAATTTTGACGTGAAATTGTAAACATGTGGACATGGATTTTGAAGATTCTAGAGAGAATTTTAAAAGCTTCAACAGAATTTCAACAATTTTGAGAGGGATTTGAAAAGTTTCAATGGGAATGGGAAGAATTGGGACAAAAATTGGAAAAATTTTATAAGACTTTGAAAAAATTTCAACTGGAATTTTAGCAATTTTGACGTGAAATTGTAAACATGTGGACGTGGATTTTGAAGATTCTAGAGAGAATTTTAAAAGCTTCAACAGAATTTCAACAATTTTGAGGGGGATTTGAAAAGTTTCAATGGGAATGGGAAGAATTGGGACAAAAATTGGAAAATTTTTAAGGGACTTTGAAAAAATTTCAACTGGAATTTTAGCAATTTTGACGTGAAATTGTAAACATGTTGAAGTGGACTTTGAAAATTCTAGAGAGAATTTTAAAAGCTTCAACAGAATTTCAACAATTTTGAGAGGGATTTGAAAAGTTTCAATGGGAATGGGAAGAATTGGGACAAAAATTGGAAAATTTTGAAGGGACTTTGAAAAAATTTCAACTGGAATTTTAGCAATTTTGATGTGAAATTGTAAACATGTGGACATGGATTTTGAAAATTCTAGAGAGAATTTTAAAAGCTTCAACAGAATTTCAACAATTTTGAGAGGGGTTTGAAAAGTTTCAATGGGAATGGGAAGAATTGGGACAAAAATTGGAAAATTTTGAAGGGACTTTGAAAAAATTTCAACTGGAATTTTGGCAATTTTGACGTGAAATTGTAAACATGTGGACATGGATTTTGAAAATTCTAGAGAGAATTTTAGAAGCTTCAACAGAATTTCAACGATTTTGAGAGGGATTTGAAAAGTTTCAATGGGAATGGGAAGAATTGGGACAAAAATTGGAAAATTTTTCAGGGACCTTGAAAAAATTTCAACTGGAATTTTAGCAATTTTGACATGAAATTCTAAACATGTGGACGTGGATTTTGAAGATTCTAGAGAGAATTTTAAAAGCTTCAACAGAATTTCAACAATTTTGAGAGGGATTTGAAAAGTTTCAATGGGAATGGGAAGAATTGGGACAAAAATTGGAAAATTTTTCAGGGACTTTGAAAAAATTTCAACTGGAATTTTAGCAATTTTGACGTGAAATTGTAAACATGTGGACATGGATTTTGAAGATTCTAGAGAGAATTTTAAAAGCTTCAACAGAATTTCAACAATTTTGAGAGGGATTTGAAAAGTTTCAATGGGAATGGGAAGAATTGGGACAAAAATTGGAAAAATTTTATAAGACTTTGAAAAAATTTCAACTGGAATTTTAGCAATTTTGACGTGAAATTGTAAACATGTGGACGTGGATTTTGAAGATTCTAGAGAGAATTTTAAAAGCTTCAACAGAATTTCAACAATTTTGAGGGGGATTTGAAAAGTTTCAATGGGAATGGGAAGAATTGGGACAAAAATTGGAAAATTTTTCAGGGACTTTAAAAAATTTCAACTGGAATTTTAGCAATTTTGACGTGAAATTGTAAACATGTTGAAGTGGACTTTGAAAATTTAGAGAGAATTTTAAAAGCTTCAACAGAATTTCAACAATGTTGAGAGGGATTTGAAAAGTTTCAATGGGAATGGGAAGAATTGGGACAAAAATTGGAAAATTTTTCAGGGACTTTGAAAAAATTTCAACTGGAATTTTAGCAATTTTGACGTGAAATTGTAAACATGTTGTAGTGGACTTTGAAGATTCTAGAGAGAATTTTAAAAGCTTCAACAGAATTTCAACTATTTTGAGGGGGATTTGAAAAGTTTCAATGGGAATGGGAAGAATTGGGACAAAAATTGGAAAAATTTTAAGGGACTTTGAAAAAATTTCAACTGGAATTTTAGCAATTTTGACGTGAAATTGTAAACATGTGGACGTGGATTTTGAAGATTCTAGAGAGAATTTTAAAAGCTTCAACAGAATTTCAACAATTTTGAGAGGGATTTGAAAAGTTTCAATGGGAATGGGAAGAATTGGGACAAAAATTGGAAAAATTTTATAAGACTTTGAAAAAATTTCAACTGGAATTTTAGCAATTTTGACGTGAAATTGTAAACATGTGGACGTGGATTTTGAAGATTCTAGAGATAATTTTAAAAGCTTCAACAGAATTTCAACAATTTTGAGGGGGATTTGAAAAGTTTCAATGGGAATGGGAAGAATTGGGACAAAAATTGGAAAAATTTTAAGGGACTTTGAAAAAATTTCAACTGGAATTTTAGCAATTTTGACGTGAAATTGTAAACATGTGGACATGGATTTTGAAAATTCTAGAGAGAATTTTAAAAGCTTCAACAGAATTTCAACGATTTTGAGAGGGATTTGAAAAGTTTCAATGGGAATGGGAAGAATTGGGACAAAAATTGGAAAATTTTGAAGGGACTTTGAAAAAATTTCAACTGGAATTTTAGCAATTTTGACGTGAAATTGTAAACATGTTGAAGTGGACTTTGAAAATTCTAGAGAGAATTTTAAAAGCTTCAACAGAATTTCAACAATTTTGAGAGGGGTTTGAAAAGTTTCAATGGGAATGGGAAGAATTGGGACAAAAATTGGAAAATTTTGAAGGGACTTTGAAAAAATTTCAACTGGAATTTTAGCAATTTTGACATGAAATTCTAAACATGTGGACATGGATTTTGAAAATTCTAGAGAGAATTTTAAAAGCTTCAACAGAATTTCAACAATTTGGAGAGGGATTTGAAAAGTTTCAATGGGAATGGGAAGAATTGGGACAAAAATTGGAAAATTTTTCAGGGACTTTGAAAAAATTTCAACTGGAATTTTAGCAATTTTGACGTGAAATTGTAAACATGTGGACATGGATTTTGAAAATTCTAGAGAGAATTTTCAAAGCTTCAAGACAATTTCAACAATGTTGAGAGGGATTTGAAAAGTTTCAATGGGAATGGGAAGAATTGGGACAAAAATTGGAAAAATTTTAAGGGACTTTGAAAAAATTTCAACTGGAATTTTAGCCATTTTGACGTGAAATTGTAAACATGTGGACATGGATTTTGAAAATTCTAGAGAGAATTTTAAAAGCTTCAACAGAATTTCAACAATGGTGAGAGGGATTTGAAAAGTTTCAATGGGAATGGGAAGAATTGGGACAAAAATTGGAAAATTTTTAAGGGACTTTGAAAAAATTTCAACTGGAATTTTAGCAATTTTGACGTGAAATTGTAAACATGTGGACATGGATTTTGAAAATTCTCGAGAGAATTTTAAAAGCTTCAACAGAATTTCAACAATGTTGAGAGGGATTTGAAAAGTTTCAATGGGAATGGGAAGAATTGGGACAAAAATTGGAAAATTTTTAAGGGACTTTGAAAAAATTTCAACTGGAATTTTAGCCATTTTGACGTGAAATTGTAAACATGTGGACATGGATTTTGAAAATTCTAGAGAGAATTTTAAAAGCTTCAACAGAATTTCAACAATTTGGAGAGGGATTTGAAAAGTTTCAATGGGAATGGGAAGAATTGGGACAAAAATTGGAAAATTTTTCAGGGACTTTGAAAAAATTTCAACTGGAATTTTAGCAATTTTGACGTGAAATTGTAAACATGTGGACATGGATTTTGAAGATTCTAGAGAGAATTTTCAAAGCTTCAACAGAATTTCAACAATGTTGAGAGAGATTTGAAAAGTTTCAATGGGAATGGGAAGAATTGGGACAAAAATTGGAAAATTTTTCAGGGACTTTGAAAAAATTTCAACTGGAATTTTAGCCATTTTGACGTGAAATTGTAAACATGTGGACATGGATTTTGAAAATTCTAGAGAGAATTTTAAAAGCTTCAACAGAATTTCAACGATTTTGAGAGGGATTTGAAAAGTTTCAATGGGAATGGGAAGAATTGGGACAAAAATTGGAAAATTTTGAAGGGACTTTGAAAAAATTTCAACTGGAATTTTAGCAATTTTGACGTGAAATTGTAAACATGTGGACATGGATTTTGAAAATTCTAGAGAGAATTTTAAAAGCTTCAACAGAATTTCAACAATGTTGCGAGGGATTTGAAAAGTTTCAATGGGAATGGGAAGAATTGGGACAAAAATTGGAAAATTTTGAAGGGACTTTGAAAAAATTTCAACTGGAATTTTAGCAATTTTGACGAGAAATTGTAAACATGTTGTAGTGGACTTTGAAAATTTAGAGAGAATTTTAAAAGCTTCAACAGAATTTCAACAATGTTGAGAGGGATTTGAAAAGTTTCAATGGGAATGGGAAGAATTGGGACAAAAATTGGAAAATTTTTCAGGGACTTTGAAAAAATTTCAACTGGAATTTTAGCAATTTTGACGTGAAATTGTAAACATGTGGACATGGATTTTGAAGATTCTAGAGAGAATTTTAAAAGCTTCAACAGAATTTCAACAATTTTGAGAGGGATTTGAAAAGTTTCAATGGGAATGGGAAGAATTGGGACAAAAATTGGAAAAATTTTATAAGACTTTGAAAAAATTTCAACTGGAATTTTAGCAATTTTGACGTGAAATTGTAAACATGTGGACGTGGATTTTGAAGATTCTAGAGAGAATTTTAAAAGCTTCAACAGAATTTCAACAATTTTGAGGGGGATTTGAAAAGTTTCAATGGGAATGGGAAGAATTGGGACAAAAATTGGAAAATTTTTAAGGGACTTTGAAAAAATTTCAACTGGAATTTTAGCAATTTTGACGTGAAATTGTAAACATGTTGAAGTGGACTTTGAAAATTCTAGAGAGAATTTTAAAAGCTTCAACAGAATTTCAACAATTTTGAGAGGGATTTGAAAAGTTTCAATGGGAATGGGAAGAATTGGGACAAAAATTGGAAAATTTTGAAGGGACTTTGAAAAAATTTCAACTGGAATTTTAGCAATTTTGATGTGAAATTGTAAACATGTGGACATGGATTTTGAAAATTCTAGAGAGAATTTTAAAAGCTTCAACAGAATTTCAACAATTTTGAGAGGGGTTTGAAAAGTTTCAATGGGAATGGGAAGAATTGGGACAAAAATTGGAAAATTTTGAAGGGACTTTGAAAAAATTTCAACTGGAATTTTGGCAATTTTGACGTGAAATTGTAAACATGTGGACATGGATTTTGAAAATTCTAGAGAGAATTTTAGAAGCTTCAACAGAATTTCAACGATTTTGAGAGGGATTTGAAAAGTTTCAATGGGAATGGGAAGAATTGGGACAAAAATTGGAAAATTTTTCAGGGACCTTGAAAAAATTTCAACTGGAATTTTAGCAATTTTGACATGAAATTCTAAACATGTGGACGTGGATTTTGAAGATTCTAGAGAGAATTTTAAAAGCTTCAACAGAATTTCAACAATTTTGAGAGGGATTTGAAAAGTTTCAATGGGAATGGGAAGAATTGGGACAAAAATTGGAAAATTTTTCAGGGACTTTGAAAAAATTTCAACTGGAATTTTAGCAATTTTGACGTGAAATTGTAAACATGTGGACATGGATTTTGAAGATTCTAGAGAGAATTTTAAAAGCTTCAACAGAATTTCAACAATTTTGAGAGGGATTTGAAAAGTTTCAATGGGAATGGGAAGAATTGGGACAAAAATTGGAAAAATTTTATAAGACTTTGAAAAAATTTCAACTGGAATTTTAGCAATTTTGACGTGAAATTGTAAACATGTGGACGTCGATTTTGAAGATTCTAGAGAGAATTTTAAAAGCTTCAACAGAATTTCAACAATTTTGAGGGGGATTTGAAAAGTTTCAATGGGAATGGGAAGAATTGGGACAAAAATTGGAAAATTTTTCAGGGACTTTAAAAAATTTCAACTGGAATTTTAGCAATTTTGACGTGAAATTGTAAACATGTTGAAGTGGACTTTGAAAATTTAGAGAGAATTTTAAAAGCTTCAACAGAATTTCAACAATGTTGAGAGGGATTTGAAAAGTTTCAATGGGAATGGGAAGAATTGGGACAAAAATTGGAAAATTTTTCAGGGACTTTGAAAAAATTTCAACTGGAATTTTAGCAATTTTGACGTGAAATTGTAAACATGTTGTAGTGGACTTTGAAGATTCTAGAGAGAATTTTAAAAGCTTCAACAGAATTTCAACTATTTTGAGGGGGATTTGAAAAGTTTCAATGGGAATGGGAAGAATTGGGACAAAAATTGGAAAAATTTTAAGGGACTTTGAAAAAATTTCAACTGGAATTTTAGCAATTTTGACGTGAAATTGTAAACATGTGGACATGGATTTTGAAAATTCTAGAGAGAATTTTAAAAGCTTCAACAGAATTTCAACAATTTTGAGAGGGATTTGAAAAGTTTCAATGGGAATGGGAAGAATTGGGACAAAAATTGGAAAATTTTGAAGGGACTTTGAAAAAATTTCAACTGGAATTTTAGCAATTTTGACGTGAAATTGTAAACATGTGGACATGGATTTTGAAAATTCTAGAGAGAATTTTAAAAGCTTCAACAGAATTTCAACAATTTTGAGAGGGGTTTGAAAAGTTTCAATGGAAATAAGAAGAATTGGGACAAAAATTGGAAAATTTTTAAGGGACTTTGAAAAAATTTCAACTGGAATTTTGGCAATTTTGACGTGAAATTGTAAACATGTGGACATGGATTTTGAAAATTCTAGAGAGAATTTTAAAAGCTTCAACAGAATTTCAACAATTTGGAGAGGGATTTGAAAAGTTTCAATGGGAATGGGAAGAATTGGGACAAAAATTGGAAAATTTTTCAGGGACTTTGAAAAAATTTCAACTGGAATTTTAGCAATTTTGACGTGAAATTGTAAACATGTGGACATGGATTTTGAAGATTCTAGAGAGAATTTTCAAAGCTTCAACAGAATTTCAACAATGTTGAGAGAGATTTGAAAAGTTTCAATGGGAATGGGAAGAATTGGGACAAAAATTGGAAAATTTTTCAGGGACTTTGAAAAAATTTCAACTGGAATTTTAGCCATTTTGACGTGAAATTGTAAACATGTGGACATGGATTTTGAAAATTCTAGAGAGAATTTTAAAAGCTTCAACAGAATTTCAACGATTTTGAGAGGGATTTGAAAAGTTTCAATGGGAATGGGAAGAATTGGGACAAAAATTGGAAAATTTTGAAGGGACTTTGAAAAAATTTCAACTGGAATTTTAGCAATTTTGACGTGAAATTGTAAACATGTGGACATGGATTTTGAAAATTCTAGAGAGAATTTTAAAAGCTTCAACAGAATTTCAACGATTTTGAGAGGGATTTGAAAAGTTTCAATGGGAATGGGAAGAATTGGGACAAAAATTGGAAAATTTTGAAGGGACTTTGAAAAAATTTCAACTGGAATTTTAGCAATTTTGATGTGAAATTGTAAACATGTGGACATGGATTTTGAAAATTCTAGAGAGAATTTTAAAAGCTTCAACAGAATTTCAACAATTTTGAGAGGGGTTTGAAAAGTTTCAATGGGAATGGGAAGAATTGGGACAAAAATTGGAAAATTTTGAAGGGACTTTGAAAAAATTTCAACTGGAATTTTAGCAATTTTGATGTGAAATTGTAAACATGTGGACATGGATTTTGAAAATTCTAGAGAGAATTTTAAAAGCTTCAACAGAATTTCAACAATTTTGAGAGGGGTTTGAAAAGTTTCAATGGGAATGGGAAGAATTGGGACAAAAATTGGAAAATTTTGAAGGGACTTTGAAAAAATTTCAACTGGAATTTTGGCAATTTTGACGTGAAATTGTAAACATGTGGACATGGATTTTGAAAATTCTAGAGAGAATTTTAGAAGCTTCAACAGAATTTCAACGATTTTGAGAGGGATTTGAAAAGTTTCAATGGGAATGGGAAGAATTGGGACAAAAATTGGAAAATTTTTCAGGGACCTTGAAAAAATTTCAACTGGAATTTTAGCAATTTTGACATGAAATTCTAAACATGTGGACGTGGATTTTGAAGATTCTAGAGAGAATTTTAAAAGCTTCAACAGAATTTCAACAATTTTGAGAGGGATTTGAAAAGTTTCAATGGGAATGGGAAGAATTGGGACAAAAATTGGAAAATTTTTCAGGGACTTTGAAAAAATTTCAACTGGAATTTTAGCAATTTTGACGTGAAATTGTAAACATGTGGACATGGATTTTGAAGATTCTAGAGAGAATTTTAAAAGCTTCAACAGAATTTCAACAATTTTGAGAGGGATTTGAAAAGTTTCAATGGGAATGGGAAGAATTGGGACAAAAATTGGAAAAATTTTATAAGACTTTGAAAAAATTTCAACTGGAATTTTAGCAATTTTGACGTGAAATTGTAAACATGTGGACGTGGATTTTGAAGATTCTAGAGAGAATTTTAAAAGCTTCAACAGAATTTCAACAATTTTGAGGGGGATTTGAAAAGTTTCAATGGGAATGGGAAGAATTGGGACAAAAATTGGAAAATTTTTCAGGGACTTTAAAAAATTTCAACTGGAATTTTAGCAATTTTGACGTGAAATTGTAAACATGTTGAAGTGGACTTTGAAAATTTAGAGAGAATTTTAAAAGCTTCAACAGAATTTCAACAATGTTGAGAGGGATTTGAAAAGTTTCAATGGGAATGGGAAGAATTGGGACAAAAATTGGAAAATTTTTCAGGGACTTTGAAAAAATTTCAACTGGAATTTTAGCAATTTTGACGTGAAATTGTAAACATGTTGTAGTGGACTTTGAAGATTCTAGAGAGAATTTTAAAAGCTTCAACAGAATTTCAACTATTTTGAGGGGGATTTGAAAAGTTTCAATGGGAATGGGAAGAATTGGGACAAAAATTGGAAAAATTTTAAGGGACTTTGAAAAAATTTCAACTGGAATTTTAGCAATTTTGACGTGAAATTGTAAACATGTGGACGTGGATTTTGAAGATTCTAGAGAGAATTTTAAAAGCTTCAACAGAATTTCAACAATTTTGAGAGGGATTTGAAAAGTTTCAATGGGAATGGGAAGAATTGGGACAAAAATTGGAAAAATTTTATAAGACTTTGAAAAAATTTCAACTGGAATTTTAGCAATTTTGACGTGAAATTGTAAACATGTGGACGTGGATTTTGAAGATTCTAGAGATAATTTTAAAAGCTTCAACAGAATTTCAACAATTTTGAGGGGGATTTGAAAAGTTTCAATGGGAATGGGAAGAATTGGGACAAAAATTGGAAAAATTTTAAGGGACTTTGAAAAAATTTCAACTGGAATTTTAGCAATTTTGACGTGAAATTGTAAACATGTGGACATGGATTTTGAAAATTCTAGAGAGAATTTTAAAAGCTTCAACAGAATTTCAACGATTTTGAGAGGGATTTGAAAAGTTTCAATGGGAATGGGAAGAATTGGGACAAAAATTGGAAAATTTTGAAGGGACTTTGAAAAAATTTCAACTGGAATTTTAGCAATTTTGACGTGAAATTGTAAACATGTTGAAGTGGACTTTGAAAATTCTAGAGAGAATTTTAAAAGCTTCAACAGAATTTCAACAATTTTGAGAGGGGTTTGAAAAGTTTCAATGGGAATGGGAAGAATTGGGACAAAAATTGGAAAATTTTGAAGGGACTTTGAAAAATTTCAACTGGAATTTTAGCAATTTTGACATGAAATTCTAAACATGTGGACATGGATTTTGAAAATTCTAGAGAGAATTTTAAAAGCTTCAACAGAATTTCAACAATTTTGAGAGGGATTTGAAAAGTTTCAATGGGAATGGGAAGAATTGGGACAAAAATTGGAAAATTTTTCAGGGACTTTGAAAAAATTTCAACTGGAATTTTGGCAATTTTGACGTGAAATTGTAAACATGTGGACATGGATTTTGAAAATTCTAGAGAGAATTTTAGAAGCTTCAACAGAATTTCAACGATTTTGAGAGGGATTTGAAAAGTTTCAATGGGAATGGGAAGAATTGGGACAAAAATTGGAAAATTTTCAGGGACCTTGAAAAAATTTCAACTGGAATTTTTAGCAATTTTGACATGAAATTCTAAACATGTGGACGTGATTTTGAAGATTCTAGAGAGAATTTTAAAAGCTTCAACAGAATTTCAACAATTTTGAGAGGGATTTGAAAAGTTTCAATGGGAATGGGAAGAATTGGGACAAAAATTGGAAAATTTTTCAGGGACTTTGAAAAATTTCAACTGGAATTTTAGCAATTTGACGTGAAATTGTAAACATGTGGACATGGATTTTGAAGATTCTAGAGAGAATTTTAAAAGCTTCAACCAGAATTTCAACAATTTTGAGAGGGATTTGAAAAGTTTCAATGGGAATGGGAAGAATTGGGACAAAAATTGGAAAAATTTTATAAGACTTTGAAAAAATTTCAACTGGAATTTTAGCAATTTTGACGTGAAATTGTAAACATGTGGACGTGGATTTTGAAGATTCTAGAGAGAATTTTAAAAGCTTCAACAGAATTTCAACAATTTTGAGGGGGATTTGAAAAGTTTCAATGGGAATGGGAAGAATTGGGACAAAAATTGGAAAATTTTTCAGGGACTTTAAAAATTTCAACTGGAATTTTAGCAATTTTGACGTGAAATTGTAAACATGTTGAAGTGGACTTTGAAAATTTAGAGAGATTTTAAAAGCTTCAACAGAATTTCAACAATGTTGAGAGGGATTTGAAAAGTTTCAATGGGAATGGGGAAGAATTGGGACAAAAATTGGAAAATTTTTCAGGGACTTTGAAAAAATTTCAACTGGAATTTTAGCAATTTTGACGTGAAATTGTAAACATGTTGTAGTGGACTTTGAAGATTCTAGAGAGAATTTTAAAAGCTTCAACAGAATTTCAACTATTTTGAGGGGGATTTGAAAAGTTTCAATGGGAATGGGAAGAATTGGGACAAAAATTGGAAAAATTTTAAGGGACTTTGAAAAAATTTCAACTGGAATTTAGCAATTTTGACGTGAAATTGTAAACATGTGGACGTGGATTTTGAAGATTCTAGAGAGAATTTTAAAAGCTTCAACAGAATTTCAACAATTTTGAGAGGGATTTGAAAAGTTTCAATGGGAATGGGAAGAATTGGGACAAAAATTGGAAAAATTTTATAAGACTTTGAAAAAATTTCAACTGGAATTTTAGCAATTTTGACGTGAAATTGTAAACATGTGGACGTGGATTTTGAAGATTCTAGAGATAATTTTAAAAGCTTCAACAGAATTTCAACAATTTTGAGGGGGATTTGAAAAGTTTCAATGGGAATGGGAAGAATTGGGACAAAAATTGGAAAAATTTTAAGGGACTTTGAAAAAATTTCAACTGGAATTTTAGCAATTTTGACGTGAAATTGTAAACATGTGGACATGGATTTTGAAAATTCTAGAGAGAATTTTAAAAGCTTCAACAGAATTTCAACGATTTTGAGAGGGATTTGAAAAGTTTCAATGGGAATGGGAAGAATTGGGACAAAAATTTGGAAAATTTTGAAGGGACTTTGAAAAAATTTCAACTGGAATTTTGGCAATTTTGACGTGAAATTGTAAACATGTTGAAGTGGACTTTGAAAATTCTAGAGAGAATTTTAAAAGCTTCAACAGAATTTCAACAATTTTGAGAGGGGTTTGAAAGTTTCAATGGGAATGGGAAGAATTGGGACAAAAATTGGAAAATTTTGAAGGGACTTTGAAAAAATTTCAACTGGAATTTTAGCAATTTTGACATGAAATTCTAAACATGTGGACATGGATTTTGAAAATTCTAGAGAGAATTTTAAAAGCTTCACAGAATTTCAACAATTTTGAGAGGGATTTGAAAAGTTTCAATGGGAATGGGAAGAATTGGGACAAAAATTGGAAAATTTTTCAGGGACTTTGAAAAATTTCAACTGAATTTTAGCAATTTTGACGTGAAATTGTAAACATGTGGACATGGATTTTGAAAATTCTAGAGAGAATTTTCAAAGCTTCAAGACAATTTCAACAATGTTAGAGGGATTGAAAAGTTTCAATGGGAATGGGAAGAATTGGGACAAAAATTTGGAAAATTTTAAGGACTTTGAAAAAATTTCAACTGGAATTTTAGCCATTTTGACGTGAAATTGTAAACATGTGGACATGGATTTTGAAAATTCTAGAGAGAATTTTAAAAGCTTCAACAGAATTTCAACAATGGTGAGAGGGATTTGAAAAGTTTCAATGGGAATGGGAAGAATTGGGACAAAAATTGGAAAATTTTTAAGGGACTTTGAAAAAATTTCAACTGGAATTTTAGCAATTTTGACGTGAAATTGTAAACATGTGGACATGGATTTTGAAAATTCTCGAGAGAATTTTAAAAGCTTCAACAGAATTTCAACAATGTTGAGAGGGATTTGAAAAGTTTCAATGGGAATGGGAAGAATTGGGACAAAAATTGGAAAATTTTTAAGGGACTTTGAAAAAATTTCAACTGGAATTTTAGCCATTTTGACGTGAAATTGTAAACATGTGGACATGGATTTTGAAAATTCTAGAGAGAATTTTAAAAGCTTCAACAGAATTTCAACAATTTGGAGAGGGATTTGAAAAGTTTCAATGGGAATGGGAAGAATTGGGACAAAAATTGGAAAATTTTTCAGGGACTTTGAAAAATTTCAACTGGAATTTTAGCAATTTTGACGTGAAATTGTAAACATGTGGACATGGATTTTGAAGATTCTAGAGAGAATTTTCAAAGCTTCAACAGAATTTCAACAATGTTGAGAGAGATTTGAAAAGTTTCAATGGGAATGGGAAGAATTGGGACAAAAATTGGAAAATTTTTCAGGGACTTTGAAAAAATTTCAACTGGAATTTTTAGCCATTTTGACGTGAAATTGTAAACATGTGGACATGGATTTTGAAAATTCTAGAGAGAATTTTAAAAGCTTCAACAGAATTTCAACGATTTTGAGAGGGATTTGAAAAGTTTCAATGGGAATGGGAAGAATTGGGACAAAAATTGGAAAATTTTTCAGGGACTTTGAAAAAATTTCAACTGGAATTTTAGCAATTTTGACGTGAAATTGTAAACATGTGGACATGGATTTTGAAAATTCTAGAGAGAATTTTAAAAGCTTCAACAGAATTTCAACAATGTTGCGAGGGATTTGAAAAGTTTCAATGGGAATGGGAAGAATTGGGACAAAAATTGGAAAATTTTGAAGGGACTTTGAAAAAATTTCAACTGGAATTTTAGCAATTTTGACGAGAAATTGTAAACATGTTGTAGTGGACTTTGAAAATTTAGAGAGAATTTTAAAAGCTTCAACAGAATTTCAACAATGTTGAGAGGGATTTGAAAAGTTTCAATGGAATGGAAGAATTGGGACAAAAATTGGAAAATTTTTCAGGGACTTTGAAAAAATTTCAACTGGAATTTTAGCAATTTTGACGTGAAATTGTAAACATGTGGACATGGATTTTGAAGATTCTAGAGAGAATTTTAAAAGCTTCAACAGAATTTCAACAATTTTGAGAGGGATTTGAAAAGTTTCAATGGGAATGGGAAGAATTGGACAAAAATTGGAAAAATTTTATAAGACTTTGAAAAAATTTCAACTGGAATTTTAGCAATTTTGACGTGAAATTGTAAACATGTGGACGTGGATTTTGAAGATTCTAGAGAGAATTTTAAAAGCTTCAACAGAATTTCAACAATTTTGAGGGGGATTTGAAAAGTTTCAATGGGAATGGGAAGAATTGGGACAAAAATTGGAAATTTTTAAGGGACTTTGAAAAAATTTCAACTGGAATTTTAGCAATTTTGACGTGAAATTGTAAACATGTTGAAGTGGACTTTGAAAATTCTAGAGAGAATTTTAAAGCTTCAACAGAATTTCAACAATTTTGAGAGGGATTTGAAAAGTTTCAATGGGAATGGGAAGAATTGGGACAAAAATTGGAAAATTTTGAAGGGACTTTGAAAAAATTTCAACTGGAATTTTAGCAATTTTGATGTGAAATTGTAAACATGTGGACATGGATTTTGAAAATTCTAGAGAGAATTTTAAAGCTTCAACAGAATTTCAACAATTTTGAGAGGGGTTTGAAAAGTTTCAATGGGAATGGGAAGAATTGGGACAAAAATTGGAAAATTTGAAGGGACTTTGAAAAAATTTCAACTGGAATTTTGGCAATTTTGACGTGAAATTGTAAACATGTGGACATGGATTTTGAAAATTCTAGAGAGAATTTTAGAAGCTTCAACAGAATTTCAACGATTTTGAGAGGGATTTGAAAAGTTTCAATGGGAATGGGAAGAATTGGGACAAAATTGGAAAATTTTTCAGGGACCTTGAAAAAATTTCAACTGGAATTTTAGCAATTTTGACATGAAATTCTAAACATGTGGACGTGGATTTTGAAGATTCTAGAGAGAATTTTAAAAGCTTCAACAGAATTTCAACAATTTTGAGAGGGATTTGAAAAGTTTCAATGGGAATGGGAAGAATTGGGACAAAAATTGGAAAATTTTTCAGGGACTTTGAAAAAATTTCAACTGGAATTTTAGCAATTTTGACGTGAAATTGTAAACATGTGGACATGGATTTGAAGATTCTAGAGAGAATTTTAAAAGCTTCAACAGAATTTCAACAATTTTGAGAGGGATTTGAAAAGTTTCAATGGGAATGGGAAGAATTGGGACAAAAATTGGAAAAATTTTATAAGACTTTTGAAAAAATTTCAACTGGAATTTTAGCAATTTTGACGTGAAATTGTAAACATGTGGACGTCGATTTTGAAGATTCTAGAGAGAATTTTAAAAGCTTCAACAGAATTTCAACAATTTTGAGGGGGATTTGAAAAGTTTCAATGGGAATGGGAAGAATTGGGACAAAAATTGGAAAATTTTTCAGGGACTTTAAAAAATTTCAACTGGAATTTTAGCAATTTTGACGTGAAATTGTAACATGTTGAAGTGGACTTTGAAAATTTAGAGAGAATTTTAAAAGCTTCAACAGAATTTCAACAATGTTGAGAGGGATTTGAAAAGTTTCAATGGGAATGGGAAGAATTGGGACAAAAATTGGAAAATTTTTTCAGGGACTTTGAAAAAATTTCAACTGGAATTTTAGCAATTTTGACGTGAAATTGTAAACATGTTGTAGTGGACTTTGAAGATTCTAGAGAGAATTTTAAAAGCTTCAACAGAATTTCAACTATTTTGAGGGGGATTTGAAAAGTTTCAATGGGAATGGGAAGAATTGGGACAAAAATTGGAAAAATTTTAAGGGACTTTGAAAAAATTTCAACTGGAATTTTAGCAATTTTGACGTGAAATTGTAAACATGTGGACATGGATTTTGAAAATTCTAGAGAGAATTTTAAAAGCTTCAACAGAATTTCAACAATTTTGAGAGGGATTTGAAAAGTTTCAATGGGAATGGGGAAGAATTGGGACAAAAATTGGAAAATTTTGAAGGGACTTTGAAAAAATTTCAACTGGAATTTTAGCAATTTTGACGTGAAATTGTAAACATGTGGACATGGATTTTGAAAATTCTAGAGAGAATTTTAAAAGCTTCAACAGAATTTCAACAATTTTGAGAGGGGTTTGAAAAGTTTCAATGGAAATAAGAAGAATTGGGACAAAATTGGAAAATTTTTAAGGGACTTTGAAAAAATTTCAACTGGAATTTTGGCAATTTTGACGTGAAATTGTAAACATGTGGACATGGATTTTGAAAATTCTAGAGAGAATTTTAAAAGCTTCAACAGAATTTCAACAATTTGGAGAGGGATTTGAAAAGTTTCAATGGGAATGGGAAGAATTGGGACAAAAATTGGAAAATTTTTCAGGGACTTTGAAAAAATTTCAACTGGAATTTTAGCAATTTTGACGTGAAATTGTAAACATGTGGACATGGATTTT
>NW_028117339.1:0-142473 GCF_964273445.1 Streptopelia decaocto
CAAATCCCTCTCAAGATTGTTGAAATTCTGTTGAAGCTTTTAAAATTCTCTCTAGAATTTTCAAAATCCATGTCCACATGTTTACAATTTCACGTCAAAAAATGGCTAAAATTCCAGTTGAAATTTTTTCAAAGTCCCTTAAAAATTTTCCAATTTTTGTCCCAATTCTTCTCATTCCCATTGAAACTTTTCAAATCCCTCTCCAAATTGTTGAAATTCTCTTGAAGCTTTTAAAATTCTCTCTAGAATTTTCAAAATCCATGTCCACATGTTTACAATTTCACGTCAAAAAATGGCTAAAATTCCAGTTGAAATTTTTTCAAAGTCCCTTAAAAATTTTCCAACTTTTGTCCCAATTCTTCCCATTCCCATTGAAACTTTTCAAATCCCTCTCAAAATTGTTGAAATTCTCTTGAAGCTTTTAAAATTCTCTCTAGAATTTTCAAAATCCATGGCCACATGTTTACAATTTCACGTCAAAAAATGGCTAAAATTCCAGTTGAAATTTTTTCAAAGTCCCTTAAAAATTTTCCAATTTTTGTCCCAATTCTTCCCATTCCCATTGAAACTTTTCAAATCCCTCTCAAAATTGTTGAAATTCTGTTGAAGCTTTTAAAATTCTCTCTAGAATTTTCAAAATCCATGTCCACATGTTTACAATTTCACGTCAAAAAATGGCTAAAATTTCAGTTGAAATTTTTTCAAAGTCCCTGAAAAATTTTCCAATTTTTGTCCCAATTCTTCCCATTCCCATTGAAACTTTTCAAATCCCTCTCAAAATTGTTGAAATTCTCTTGAAGCTTTTAAAATTCTCTCTAGAATTTTCAATATCCATGTCCACATGTTTACAATTTCACGTCAAAAAATTGCTAAAATTCCAGTTGAAATTTTTTCAAAGTCCCTTAAAAATTTTCCAATTTTTGTCCCAATTCTTCCCATTCCCATTGAAACTTTTCAAATCCCTCTCAAAATTGTTGAAATTCTCTTGAAGCTTTTAAAATTCTCTCTAGAATTTTCAAAATCCATGTCTACATGTTTACAATTTCACGTCAAAAAATTGCTAAAATTCCAGTTGAAATTTTTTCAAAGTCCCTGAAAAATTTTCCAATTTTTGTCCCAATTCTTCCCATTCCCATTGAAACTTTTCAAATCCCTCTCAAAATTGTTGAAATTCTGTTGAAGCTTTTAAAATTCTCTCTAGAATTTTCAAAATCCATGTCCACATGTTTACAATTTCACGTCAAAAAATTGCTAAAATTCCAGTTGCAATTTTTTCAAAGTCCCTTAAAAATTTTCCAATTTTTGTCCCAATTCTTCCCATTCCCATTGAAACTTTTCAAATCCCTCTCAAAATTGTTGAAATTCTGTTGAAGCTTTTAAAATTCTCTCTAGAATTTTCAAAATCCATGTCCACATGTTTACAATTTCACGTCAAAAAATTGCTAAAATTCCAGTTGAAATTTTTTCAAAGTCCCTGAAAAATTTTCCAATTTTTGTCCCAATTCTTCCCATTCCCATTGAAACTTTTCAAATCCCTCTCAAAATTGTTGAAATTCTCTTGAAGCTTTTAAAATTCTCTCTAGAATTTTCAAAATCCATGGCCACATGTTTACAATTTCACGTCAAAAAATGGCTAAAATTCCAGTTGAAATTTTTTCAAAGTCCCTGAAAAATTTTCCAATTTTTGTCCCAATTCTTCCCATTCCCATTGAAACTTTTCAAATCCCTCTCAAAATTGTTGAAATTCTCTTGAAGCTTTTAAAATTCTCTCTAGAATTTTCAAAATCCATGGCCACATGTTTACAATTTCACGTCAAAAAATGGCTAAAATTCCAGTTGAAATTTTGTCAAAGTCCCTGAAAAATTTTCCAATTTTTGTCCCAATTCTTCCCATTCCCATTGAAACTTTTCAAATCCCTCTCAAAATTGTTGAAATTCTGTTGAAGCTTTTAAAATTCTCTCTAGAATTTTCAAAATCCATGTCCACATGTTTACAATTTCACGTCAAAAAATTGGAAAATTCCAGTTGAAATTTTTTCAAAGTCCCTTAAAAATTTTCCAATTTTTGTCCCAATTCTTCCCATTCCCATTGAAACTTTTCAAATCCCTCTCAAAATTGTGGAAATTCTCTTGAAGCTTTTAAAATTCTCTCTAGAATTTTCAAAATCCATGTCCACATGTTTACAATTTCACGTCAAAAAATTGCTAAAATTCCAGTTGAAATTTTTTCAAAGTCCCTGAAAAATTTTCCAATTTTTGTCTCAATTCTTCCCATTCCCATTGAAACTTTTCAAATCCCTCTCAAAATTGTTGAAATTCTCTTGAAGCTTTTAAAATTCTCTCTAGAATTTTCAAAATCCATGTCCACATGTTTACAATTTCACGTCAAAAAATGGCTAAAATTCCAGTTGAAATTTTTTCAAAGTCCCTGAAAAATTTTCCAATTTTTGTCTCAATTCTTCCCATTCCCATTGAAACTTTTCAAATCCCTCTCAAAATTGCTAAAATTCTGTTGAAGCTTTTAAAATTCTCTCTAGAATTTTCAAAATCCATGTCCACATGTTTACAATTTCACGTCAAAAAATGGCTAAAATTCCAGTTGAAATTTTTTCAAAGTCCCTTAAAAATTTTCCAATTTTTGTCCCAATTCTTCCCATTCCCATTGAAACTTTTCAAATCCCTCTCCAAATCGTTGAAATTCTGTTGAAGCTTTTAAAATTCTCTCTAGAATTTTCAAAATCCATGTCCACATGTTTACAATTTCACGTCAAAAAATGGCTAAAATTCCAGTTGAAATTTTTTCAAAGTCCCTGAAAAATTTTCCAATTTTTGCCCCAATTCTTCCCATTCCCATTGAAACTTTTCAAATCCCTCTCAAAATTGTTGAAATTCTGTTGAAGCTTTTAAAATTCTCTCTAGAATTTTCAAAATCCATGTCCACATGTTTACAATTTCACGTCAAAAAATGGCTAAAATTCCAGTTGAAATTTTTTCAAAGTCCCTTAAAAATTTTCCAATTTTTGTCCCAATTCTTCTCATTCCCATTGAAACTTTTCAAATCCCTCTCAAAATTGTTGAAATTCTCTTGAAGCTTTTAAAATTCTCCCTAGAATTTTCAAAATCCATGTCCACATGTTTACAATTTCACGTCAAAAAATGGCTAAAATTCCAGTTGAAATTTTGTCAAAGTCCCTGAAAAATTTTCCAATTTTTGTCCCATTTCTTCCCATTCCCATTGAAACTTTTCAAATCCCTCTCAAAATTGTTGAAATTCTGTTGAAGCTTTTAAAATTCTCTCTAGAATTTTCAAAATCCATGGCCACATGTTTACAATTTCACGTAAAAAAAAAAGCTAAAATTCCAGTTGAAATTTTTTCAAAGTCCCTTAAAAATTTTCCAATTTTTGTCCCAATTCTTCCCATTCCCATTGAAACTTTTCAAATCCCTCTCAAAATTGTTGAAATTCTGTTGAAGCTTTTAAAATTCTCTCTAGAATTTTCAAAATCCAAGTCCACATGTTTACAATTTCACGTCAAAAAATTGGAAAATTCCAGTTGAAATTTTTTCAAAGTCCCTTAAAAATTTTCCAATTTTTGTACCAATTCTTCCCATTCCCATTGAAACTTTTCAAATCCCTCTCAAAATTGTTGAAATTCTGTTGAAGCTTTTAAAATTCTCTCTAGAATTTTCAAAATCCATGTCCACATGTTTACAATTTCACATAAAAAATTGCTAAAATTCCAGTTGAAATTTTTTCAAAGTCCCTTAAAAATTTTCCAATTTTTGTCCCAATTCTTCCCATTCCCATTGAAACTTTTCAAATCCCTCTCAAAATTGTTGAAATTCTGTTGAAGCTTTTAAAATTCTCTCTAGAATTTTCAAAATCCATGGCCACATGTTTACAATTTCACGTCAAAAAATGGCTAAAATTCCAGTTGAAATTTTTTCAAAGTCCCTTAAAAATTTTCCAATTTTTGCCCCAATTCTTCCCATTCCCATTGAAACTTTTCAAATCCCTCTCCAAATTGTTGAAATTCTATTGAAGCTTTTAAAATTCTCTCTAGAATTTTCAAAATCCATGTCCACATGTTTACAATTTCACGTCAAAAAATGGCTAAAATTCCAGTTGAAATTTTTTCAAAGTCCCTTAAAAATTTTCCAATTTTTGTCCCAATTCTTCCCATTCCCATTGAAACTTTTCAAATCCCTCTCCAAATCGTTGAAATTCTGTTGAAGCTTTTAAAATTCTCTCTAGAATTTTCAAAATCCATGTCCACATGTTTACAATTTCACGTCAAAAAATGGCTAAAATTCCAGTTGAAATTTTTTCAAAGTCCCTTAAAAATTTTCCAATTTTTGCCCCAATTCTTCCCATTCCCATTGAAACTTTTCAAATCCCTCTCAAAATTGTTGAAATTCTGTTGAAGCTTTTAAAATTCTCTCTAGAATTTTCAAAATCCATGTCCACATGTTTACAATTTCACGTCAAAAAATGGCTAAAATTCCAGTTGAAATTTTTTCAAAGTCCCTTAAAAATTTTCCAATTTTTGCCCCAATTCTTCCCATTCCCATTGAAACTTTTCAAATCCCTCTCAAAATTGTTGAAATTCTGTTGAAGCTTTTAAAATTCTCCCTAGAATTTTCAAAATCCATGTCCACATGTTTACAATTTCACGTCAAAAAATGGCTAAAATTCCAGTTGAAATTTTGTCAAAGTCCCTGAAAAATTTTCCAATTTTTGTCCCATTTCTTCCCATTCCCATTGAAACTTTTCAAATCCCTCTCAAAATTGTTGAAATTCTGTTGAAGCTTTTAAAATTCTCTCTAGAATTTTCAAAATCCATGGCCACATGTTTACAATTTCACGTAAAAAAAAAAGCTAAAATTCCAGTTGAAATTTTTTCAAAGTCCCTTAAAAATTTTCCAATTTTTGTCCCAATTCTTCCCATTCCCATTGAAACTTTTCAAATCCCTCTCAAAATTGTTGAAATTCTGTTGAAGCTTTTAAAATTCTCTCTAGAATTTTCAAAATCCAAGTCCACATGTTTACAATTTCACGTCAAAAAATTGGAAAATTCCAGTTGAAATTTTTTCAAAGTCCCTTAAAAATTTTCCAATTTTTGTACCAATTCTTCCCATTCCCATTGAAACTTTTCAAATCCCTCTCAAAATTGTTGAAATTCTGTTGAAGCTTTTAAAATTCTCTCTAGAATTTTCAAAATCCATGTCCACATGTTTACAATTTCACATAAAAAATTGCTAAAATTCCAGTTGAAATTTTTTCAAAGTCCCTTAAAAATTTTCCAATTTTTGTCCCAATTCTTCCCATTCCCATTGAAACTTTTCAAATCCCTCTCAAAATTGTTGAAATTCTGTTGAAGCTTTTAAAATTCTCTCTAGAATTTTCAAAATCCATGGCCACATGTTTACAATTTCACGTCAAAAAATGGCTAAAATTCCAGTTGAAATTTTTTCAAAGTCCCTTAAAAATTTTCCAATTTTTGCCCCAATTCTTCCCATTCCCATTGAAACTTTTCAAATCCCTCTCCAAATTGTTGAAATTCTATTGAAGCTTTTAAAATTCTCTCTAGAATTTTCAAAATCCATGTCCACATGTTTACAATTTCACGTCAAAAAATGGCTAAAATTCCAGTTGAAATTTTTTCAAAGTCCCTTAAAAATTTTCCAATTTTTGTCCCAATTCTTCCCATTCCCATTGAAACTTTTCAAATCCCTCTCCAAATCGTTGAAATTCTGTTGAAGCTTTTAAAATTCTCTCTAGAATTTTCAAAATCCATGTCCACATGTTTACAATTTCACGTCAAAAAATGGCTAAAATTCCAGTTGAAATTTTTTCAAAGTCCCTTAAAAATTTTCCAATTTTTGCCCCAATTCTTCCCATTCCCATTGAAACTTTTCAAATCCCTCTCAAAATTGTTGAAATTCTGTTGAAGCTTTTAAAATTCTCTCTAGAATTTTCAAAATCCATGTCCACATGTTTACAATTTCACGTCAAAAAATGGCTAAAATTCCAGTTGAAATTTTTTCAAAGTCCCTTAAAAATTTTCCAATTTTTGCCCCAATTCTTCCCATTCCCATTGAAACTTTTCAAATCCCTCTCAAAATTGTTGAAATTCTGTTGAAGCTTTTAAAATTCTCCCTAGAATTTTCAAAATCCATGTCCACATGTTTACAATTTCACGTCAAAAAATGGCTAAAATTCCAGTTGAAATTTTGTCAAAGTCCCTGAAAAATTTTCCAATTTTTGTCCCATTTCTTCCCATTCCCATTGAAACTTTTCAAATCCCTCTCAAAATTGTTGAAATTCTGTTGAAGCTTTTAAAATTCTCTCTAGAATTTTCAAAATCCATGGCCACATGTTTACAATTTCACGTAAAAAAAAAAGCTAAAATTCCAGTTGAAATTTTTTCAAAGTCCCTTAAAAATTTTCCAATTTTTGTCCCAATTCTTCCCATTCCCATTGAAACTTTTCAAATCCCTCTCAAAATTGTGGAAATTCTGTTGAAGCTTTTAAAATTCTCTCTAGAATTTTCAAAATCCAAGTCCACATGTTTACAATTTCACGTCAAAAAATTGGAAAATTCCAGTTGAAATTTTTTCAAAGTCCCTTAAAAATTTTCCAATTTTTGTACCAATTCTTCCCATTCCCATTGAAACTTTTCAAATCCCTCTCAAAATTGTTGAAATTCTGTTGAAGCTTTTAAAATTCTCTCTAGAATTTTCAAAATCCATGTCCACATGTTTACAATTTCACATAAAAAATTGCTAAAATTCCAGTTGAAATTTTTTCAAAGTCCCTTAAAAATTTTCCAATTTTTGTCCCAATTCTTCCCATTCCCATTGAAACTTTTCAAATCCCTCTCAAAATTGTTGAAATTCTGTTGAAGCTTTTAAAATTCTCTCTAGAATTTTCAAAATCCATGGCCACATGTTTACAATTTCACGTCAAAAAATGGCTAAAATTCCAGTTGAAATTTTTTCAAAGTCCCTTAAAAATTTTCCAATTTTTGCCCCAATTCTTCCCATTCCCATTGAAACTTTTCAAATCCCTCTCCAAATTGTTGAAATTCTATTGAAGCTTTTAAAATTCTCTCTAGAATTTTCAAAATCCATGTCCACATGTTTACAATTTCACGTCAAAAAATGGCTAAAATTCCAGTTGAAATTTTTTCAAAGTCCCTTAAAAATTTTCCAATTTTTGTCCCAATTCTTCCCATTCCCATTGAAACTTTTCAAATCCCTCTCCAAATCGTTGAAATTCTGTTGAAGCTTTTAAAATTCTCTCTAGAATTTTCAAAATCCATGTCCACATGTTTACAATTTCACGTCAAAAAATGGCTAAAATTCCAGTTGAAATTTTTTCAAAGTCCCTTAAAAATTTTCCAATTTTTGTCCCAATTCTTCCCATTCCCATTGAAACTTTTCAAATCCCTCTCAAAATTGTTGAAATTCTCTTGAAGCTTTTAAAATTCTCTCTAGAATTTTCAAAATCCATGGCCACATGTTTACAATTTCACGTCAAAAAATGGCTAAAATTCCAGTTGAAATTTTTTCAAAGTCCCTGAAAAATTTTCCAATTTTTGTCCCAATTCTTCCCATTCCCATTGAAACTTTTCAAATCCCTCTCAAAATTGTTGAAATTCTCTTGAAGCTTTTAAAATTCTCTCTAGAATTTTCAAAATCCATGTCCACATGTTTACAATTTCACGTCAAAAAATGGCTAAAATTCCAGTTCAAATTTTTTCAAAGTCCCTGAAAAATTTTCCAATTTTTGTCCCAATTCTTCCCATTCCCATTGAAACTTTTCAAATCCCTCTCAAAATTGTGGAAATTCTGTTGAAGCTTTTAAAATTCTCTCTAGAATTTTCAAAATCCATGTCCACATGTTTACAATTTCACGTCAAAAAATGGCTAAAATTCCAGTTGAAATTTTTTCAAAGTCCCTGAAAAATTTTCCAATTTTTGTCCCAATTCTTCCCATTCCCATTGAAACTTTTCAAATCCCTCTCAAAATTGTTGAAATTCTGTTGAAGCTTTTAAAATTCTCTCTAGAATTTTCAAAATCCATGTCCACATGTTTACAATTTCACGTCAAAAAATTGCTAAAATTCCAGTTGAAATTTTTTCAAAGTCCCTGAAAAATTTTCCAATTTTTGTCCCAATTCTTCCCATTCCCATTGAAACTTTTCAAATCCCTCTCAAAATTGTGGAAATTCTGTTGAAGCTTTTAAAATTCTCTCTAGAATTTTCAAAATCCATGGCCACATGTTTACAATTTCACGTCAAAAAATGGCTAAAATTCCAGTTGAAATTTTTTCAAAGTCCCTGAAAAATTTTCCAATTTTTGTCCCAATTCTTCCCATTCCCATTGAAACTTTTCAAATCCCTCTCAAAATTGTTGAAATTCTCTTGAAGCTTTTAAAATTCTCTCTAGAATTTTCAAAATCCATGGCCACATGTTTACAATTTCACGTCAAAAAATGGCTAAAATTCCAGTTGAAATTTTTTCAAAGTCCCTTAAAAATTTTCCAATTTTTGTCCCAATTCTTCCCATTCCCATTGAAACTTTTCAAATCCCTCTCAAAATTGTTGAAATTCTGTTGAAGCTTTTAAAATTCTCTCTAGAATTTTCAAAATCCACTTCAACATTTTTACAATTTCACGTCAAAAAATGGCTAAAATTCCAGTTGAAATTTTTTCAAAGTCCCTTAAAAATTTTCCAATTTTTGTCCCAATTCTTCCCATTCCCATTGAAACTTTTCAAATCCCTCTCAAAATTGTTGAAATTCTCTTGAAGCTTTTAAAATTCTCTCTAGAATTTTCAAAATCCATGTCCACATGTTTACAATTTCACGTCAAAAAATGGCTAAAATTCCAGTTGAAATTTTTTCAAAGTCCCTTAAAAATTTTCCAATTTTTGTCCCAATTCTTCCCATTCCCATTGAAACTTTTCAAATCCCTCTCAAAATTGTTGAAATTCTCTTGAAGCTTTTAAAATTCTCTCTAGAATTTTCAAAATCCATGTCCACATGTTTACAATTTCACGTCAAAAAATTGCTAAAATTCCAGTTGAAATTTTTTCAAAGTCCCTGAAAAATTTTCCAATTTTTGTCCCAATTCTTCCCATTCCCATTGAAACTTTTCAAATCCCTCTCAAAATTGTTGAAATTCTCTTGAAGCTTTTAAAATTCTCTCTAGAATTTTCAAAATCCATGGCCACATGTTTACAATTTCACGTCAAAAAATGGCTAAAATTCCAGTTGAAATTTTTTCAAAGTCCCTGAAAAATTTTCCAATTTTTGTCCCAATTCTTCCCATTCCCATTGAAACTTTTCAAATCCCTCTCAAAATTGTTGAAATTCTGTTGAAGCTTTTAAAATTCTCTCTAGAATTTTCAAAATCCACTTCAACATTTTTACAATTTCACGTCAAAAAATGGCTAAAATTCCAGTTGAAATTTTTTCAAAGTCCCTTAAAAATTTTCCAATTTTTGTCCCAATTCTTCCCATTCCCATTGAAACTTTTCAAATCCCTCTCAAAATTGTTGAAATTCTCTTGAAGCTTTTAAAATTCTCTCTAGAATTTTCAAAATCCATGTCCACATGTTTACAATTTCACGTCAAAAAATGGCTAAAATTCCAGTTGAAATTTTTTCAAAGTCCCTTAAAAATTTTCCAATTTTTGTCCCAATTCTTCCCATTCCCATTGAAACTTTTCAAATCCCTCTCAAAATTGTTGAAATTCTCTTGAAGCTTTTAAAATTCTCTCTAGAATTTTCAAAATCCATGTCCACATGTTTACAATTTCACGTCAAAAAATGGCTAAAATTCCAGTTGAAATTTTTTCAAAGTCCCTGAAAAATTTTCCAATTTTTGCCCCAATTCTTCCCATTCCCATTGAAACTTTTCAAATCCCTCTCAAAATTGTTGAAATTCTGTTGAAGCTTTTAAAATTCTCTCTAGAATTTTCAAAATCCATGTCCACATGTTTACAATTTCACGTCAAAAAATGGCTAAAATTCCAGTTGAAATTTTTTCAAAGTCCCTTAAAAATTTTCCAATTTTTGCCCCAATTCTTCCCATTCCCATTGAAACTTTTCAAATCCCTCTCAAAATTGTTGAAATTCTGTTGAAGCTTTTAAAATTCTCCCTAGAATTTTCAAAATCCATGTCCACATGTTTACAATTTCACGTCAAAAAATGGCTAAAATTCCAGTTGAAATTTTTTCAAAGTCCCTTAAAAATTTTCCAATTTTTGTCCCATTTCTTCCCATTCCCATTGAAACTTTTCAAATCCCTCTCAAAATTGTTGAAATTCTGTTGAAGCTTTTAAAATTCTCTCTAGAATTTTCAAAATCCATGGCCACATGTTTACAATTTCACGTAAAAAAAAAAGCTAAAATTCCAGTTGAAATTTTTTCAAAGTCCCTTAAAAATTTTCCAATTTTTGTCCCAATTCTTCCCATTCCCATTGAAACTTTTCAAATCCCTCTCAAAAGTGTTGAAATTCTGTTGAAGCTTTTAAAATTCTCTCTAGAATTTTCAAAATCCATGTCCACATGTTTACAATTTCACGCCAATAAATGGCTAAAATTCCAGTTGAAATTTTTTCAAAGTCCCTTAAAAATTTTCCAATTTTTGTCCCAATTCTTCCCATTCCCATTGAAACTTTTCAAATCCCTCTCAAAATTGTTGAAATTCTGTTGAAACTTTTAAAATTCTCTCTAGAATTTTCAAAATCCATGTCCACATGTTTACAATTTCACGTCAAAAAATTGGAAAATTCCAGTTGAAATTTTTTCAAAGTCCCTTAAAAATTTTCCAATTTTTGTCCCAATTCTTCCCATTCCCATTGAAACTTTTCAAATCCCTCTCAAAATTGTGGAAATTCTGTTGAAGCTTTTAAAATTCTCCCTAGAATTTTCAAAATCCATGTCCACATGTTTACAATTTCACGTCAAAAAATGACTAAAATTCCAGTTGAAATTTTTTCAAAGTCCCTTAAAAATTTTCCAATTTTTGTACCAATTCTTCCCATTCCCATTGAAACTTTTCAAATCCCTCTCAAAATTGTTGAAATTCTGTTGAAGCTTTTAAAATTCTCTCTAGAATTTTCAAAATCCATGTCCACATGTTTATAATTTCACATAAAAAATTGCTAAAATTCCAGTTGAAATTTTTTCAAAGTCCCTTAAAAATTTTCCAATTTTTGTCCCAATTCTTCCCATTCCCATTGAAACTTTTCAAATCCCTCTCAAAATTGTTGAAATTCTGTTGAAGCTTTTAAAATTCTCTCTAGAATTTTGAAAATCCATGTCCACATGTTTACAATTTCACGTCAAAAAATGGCTAAAATTCCAGTTGAAATTTTTTCAAAGTCCCTTAAAAATTTTCCAATTTTTGCCCCAATTCTTCCCATTCCCATTGAAACTTTTCAAATCCCTCTCCAAATTGTTGAAATTCTATTGAAGCTTTTAAAATTCTCTCTAGAATTTTCAAAATCCATGTCCACATGTTTACAATTTCATGTCAAAAAATGGCTAAAATTCCAGTTGAAATTTTTTCAAAGTCCCTTAAAAATTTTCCAATTTTTGTCCCAGTTCTTCCCATTCCCATTGAAACTTTTCAAATCCCTCTCAAAATTGTTGAAATTCTGTTGAAGCTTTTAAAATTCTCTCTAGAATTTTCAAAATCCATGTCCACATGTTTACAATTTCACGTCAAAAAATGGCTAAAATTCCAGTTGAAATTTTTTCAAAGTCCCTGAAAAATTTTCCAATTTTTGTCCCAATTCTTCCCATTCCCATTGAAACTTTTCAAATCCCTCTCAAAATTGTTGAAATTCTCTTGAAGCTTTTAAAATTCTCTCTAGAATTTTCAAAATCCATGGCCACATGTTTACAATTTCACGTCAAAAAATGGCTAAAATTCCAGTTGAAATTTTTTCAAAGTCCCTTAAAAATTTTCCAATTTTTGTCCCAATTCTTCCCATTCCCATTGAAACTTTTCAAATCCCTCTCAAAATTGTTGAAATTCTCTTGAAGCTTTTAAAATTCTCTCTAGAATTTTCAAAATCCATGGCCACATGTTTACAATTTCACGTCAAAAAATGGCTAAAATTCCAGTTGAAATTTTTTCAAAGTCCCTGAAAAATTTTCCAATTTTTGTCCCAATTCTTCCCATTCCCATTGAAACTTTTCAAATCCCTCTCAAAATTGTGGAAATTCTGTTGAAGCTTTTAAAATTCTCTCTAGAATTTTGAAAATCCATGTCCACATGTTTACAATTTCACGTCAAAAAATTGCTAAAATTCCAGTTGAAATTTTTTCAAAGTCCCTTAAAAATTTTCCAATTTTTGTCCCAATTCTTCCCATTCCCATTGAAACTTTTCAAATCCCTCTCAAAATTGTTGAAATTCTGTTGAAGCTTTTAAAATTCTCTCTAGAATTTTCAAAATCCATGTCCACATGTTTACAATTTCACGTCAAAAAATTGCTAAAATTCCAGTTGAAATTTTTTCAAAGTCCCTTAAAAATTTTCCAATTTTTGTCCCAATTCTTCCCATTCCCATTGAAACTTTTCAAATCCCTCTCCAAATTGTTGAAATTCTATTGAAGCTTTTAAAATTCTCTCTAGAATTTTCAAAATCCATGGCCACATGTTTACAATTTCACGTCAAAAAATGGCTAAAATTCCAGTTGAAATTTTTTCAAAGTCCCTGAAAAATTTTCCAATTTTTGTCCCAATTCTTCCCATTCCCATTGAAACTTTTCAAATCCCTCTCAAAATTGTTGAAATTCTCTTGAAGCTTTTAAAATTCTCTCTAGAATTTTCAAAATCCATGGCCACATGTTTACAATTTCACGTCAAAAAATGGCTAAAATTCCAGTTGAAATTTTTTCAAAGTCCCTTAAAAATTTTCCAATTTTTGTCCCAATTCTTCCCATTCCCATTGAAACTTTTCAAATCCCTCTCAAAATTGTTGAAATTCTCTTGAAGCTTTTAAAATTCTCTCTAGAATTTTCAAAATCCATGTCCACATGTTTACAATTTCACGTCAAAAAATGGCTAAAATTCCAGTTGAAATTTTTTCAAAGTCCCTTAAAAATTTTCCAATTTTTGTCCCAATTCTTCCCATTCCCATTGAAACTTTTCAAATCCCTCTCAAAATTGTTGAAATTCTCTTGAAGCTTTTAAAATTCTCTCTAGAATTTTCAAAATCCATGTCCACATGTTTACAATTTCACGTCAAAAAATGGCTAAAATTCCAGTTGAAATTTTTTCAAAGTCCCTTAAAAATTTTCCAATTTTTGTCCCAATTCTTCCCATTCCCATTGAAACTTTTCAAATCCCTCTCAAAATTGTTGAAATTCTCTTGAAGCTTTTAAAATTCTCTCTAGAATTTTCAAAATCCATGTCCACATGTTTACAATTTCACGTCAAAAAATTGCTAAAATTCCAGTTGAAATTTTTTCAAAGTCCCTGAAAAATTTTCCAATTTTTGTCCCAATTCTTCCCATTCCCATTGAAACTTTTCAAATCCCTCTCAAAATTGTTGAAATTCTCTTGAAGCTTTTAAAATTCTCTCTAGAATTTTCAAAATCCATGGCCACATGTTTACAATTTCACGTCAAAAAATGGCTAAAATTCCAGTTGAAATTTTTTCAAAGTCCCTGAAAAATTTTCCAATTTTTGTCCCAATTCTTCCCATTCCCATTGAAACTTTTCAAATCCCTCTCAAAATTGTTGAAATTCTGTTGAAGCTTTTAAAATTCTCTCTAGAATTTTCAAAATCCACTTCAACATTTTTACAATTTCACGTCAAAAAATGGCTAAAATTCCAGTTGAAATTTTTTCAAAGTCCCTTAAAAATTTTCCAATTTTTGTCCCAATTCTTCCCATTCCCATTGAAACTTTTCAAATCCCTCTCAAAATTGTGGAAATTCTCTTGAAGCTTTTAAAATTCTCTCTAGAATTTTCAAAATCCATGTCCACATGTTTACAATTTCACGTCAAAAAATGGCTAAAATTCCAGTTGAAATTTTTTCAAAGTCCCTTAAAAATTTTCCAATTTTTGTCCCAATTCTTCCCATTCCCATTGAAACTTTTCAAATCCCTCTCAAAATTGTTGAAATTCTCTTGAAGCTTTTAAAATTCTCTCTAGAATTTTCAAAATCCATGTCCACATGTTTACAATTTCACGTCAAAAAATGGCTAAAATTCCAGTTGAAATTTTTTCAAAGTCCCTGAAAAATTTTCCAATTTTTGCCCCAATTCTTCCCATTCCCATTGAAACTTTTCAAATCCCTCTCAAAATTGTTGAAATTCTCTTGAAGCTTTTAAAATTCTCTCTAGAATTTTCAAAATCCATGTCCACATGTTTACAATTTCACGTCAAAAAATGGCTAAAATTCCAGTTGAAATTTTTTCAAAGTCCCTTAAAAATTTTCCAATTTTTGCCCCAATTCTTCCCATTCCCATTGAAACTTTTCAAATCCCTCTCAAAATTGTTGAAATTCTGTTGAAGCTTTTAAAATTCTCCCTAGAATTTTCAAAATCCATGTCCACATGTTTACAATTTCACGTCAAAAAATGGCTAAAATTCCAGTTGAAATTTTTTCAAAGTCCCTTAAAAATTTTCCAATTTTTGTCCCATTTCTTCCCATTCCCATTGAAACTTTTCAAATCCCTCTCAAAATTGTTGAAATTCTGTTGAAGCTTTTAAAATTCTCTCTAGAATTTTCAAAATCCATGGCCACATGTTTACAATTTCACGTAAAAAAAAAAGCTAAAATTCCAGTTGAAATTTTTTCAAAGTCCCTTAAAAATTTTCCAATTTTTGTCCCAATTCTTCCCATTCCCATTGAAACTTTTCAAATCCCTCTCAAAAGTGTTGAAATTCTGTTGAAGCTTTTAAAATTCTCTCTAGAATTTTCAAAATCCATGTCCACATGTTTACAATTTCACGCCAATAAATGGCTAAAATTCCAGTTGAAATTTTTTCAAAGTCCCTTAAAAATTTTCCAATTTTTGTCCCAATTCTTCCCATTCCCATTGAAACTTTTCAAATCCCTCTCAAAATTGTTGAAATTCTGTTGAAACTTTTAAAATTCTCTCTAGAATTTTCAAAATCCATGTCCACATGTTTACAATTTCACGTCAAAAAATTGGAAAATTCCAGTTGAAATTTTTTCAAAGTCCCTTAAAAATTTTCCAATTTTTGTCCCAATTCTTCCCATTCCCATTGAAACTTTTCAAATCCCTCTCAAAATTGTGGAAATTCTGTTGAAGCTTTTAAAATTCTCTCTAGAATTTTCAAAATCCATGTCCACATGTTTATAATTTCACATAAAAAATTGCTAAAATTCCAGTTGAAATTTTTTCAAAGTCCCTTAAAAATTTTCCAATTTTTGTACCAATTCTTCCCATTCCCATTGAAACTTTTCAAATCCCTCTCAAAATTGTTGAAATTCTGTTGAAGCTTTTAAAATTCTCTCTAGAATTTTGAAAATCCATGTCCACATGTTTACAATTTCACGTCAAAAAATGGCTAAAATTCCAGTTGAAATTTTTTCAAAGTCCCTTAAAAATTTTCCAATTTTTGCCCCAATTCTTCCCATTCCCATTGAAACTTTTCAAATCCCTCTCCAAATTGTTGAAATTCTATTGAAGCTTTTAAAATTCTCTCTAGAATTTTCAAAATCCATGTCCACATGTTTACAATTTCATGTCAAAAAATGGCTAAAATTCCAGTTGAAATTTTTTCAAAGTCCCTTAAAAATTTTCCAATTTTTGTCCCAGTTCTTCCCATTCCCATTGAAACTTTTCAAATCCCTCTCAAAATTGTTGAAATTCTGTTGAAGCTTTTAAAATTCTCTCTAGAATTTTCAAAATCCATGTCCACATGTTTACAATTTCACGTCAAAAAATGGCTAAAATTCCAGTTGAAATTTTTTCAAAGTCCCTGAAAAATTTTCCAATTTTTGTCCCAATTCTTCCCATTCCCATTGAAACTTTTCAAATCCCTCTCAAAATTGTTGAAATTCTCTTGAAGCTTTTAAAATTCTCTCTAGAATTTTCAAAATCCATGGCCACATGTTTACAATTTCACGTCAAAAAATGGCTAAAATTCCAGTTGAAATTTTTTCAAAGTCCCTTAAAAATTTTCCAATTTTTGTCCCAATTCTTCCCATTCCCATTGAAACTTTTCAAATCCCTCTCAAAATTGTTGAAATTCTCTTGAAGCTTTTAAAATTCTCTCTAGAATTTTCAAAATCCATGGCCACATGTTTACAATTTCACGTCAAAAAATGGCTAAAATTCCAGTTGAAATTTTTTCAAAGTCCCTGAAAAATTTTCCAATTTTTGTCCCAATTCTTCCCATTCCCATTGAAACTTTTCAAATCCCTCTCAAAATTGTGGAAATTCTGTTGAAGCTTTTAAAATTCTCTCTAGAATTTTGAAAATCCATGTCCACATGTTTACAATTTCACGTCAAAAAATTGCTAAAATTCCAGTTGAAATTTTTTCAAAGTCCCTTAAAAATTTTCCAATTTTTGTCCCAATTCTTCCCATTCCCATTGAAACTTTTCAAATCCCTCTCAAAATTGTTGAAATTCTGTTGAAGCTTTTAAAATTCTCTCTAGAATTTTCAAAATCCATGTCCACATGTTTACAATTTCACGTCAAAAAATTGCTAAAATTCCAGTTGAAATTTTTTCAAAGTCCCTTAAAAATTTTCCAATTTTTGTCCCAATTCTTCCCATTCCCATTGAAACTTTTCAAATCCCTCTCCAAATTGTTGAAATTCTATTGAAGCTTTTAAAATTCTCTCTAGAATTTTCAAAATCCATGGCCACATGTTTACAATTTCACGTCAAAAAATGGCTAAAATTCCAGTTGAAATTTTTTCAAAGTCCCTGAAAAATTTTCCAATTTTTGTCCCAATTCTTCCCATTCCCATTGAAACTTTTCAAATCCCTCTCAAAATTGTTGAAATTCTCTTGAAGCTTTTAAAATTCTCTCTAGAATTTTCAAAATCCATGGCCACATGTTTACAATTTCACGTCAAAAAATGGCTAAAATTCCAGTTGAAATTTTTTCAAAGTCCCTTAAAAATTTTCCAATTTTTGTCCCAATTCTTCCCATTCCCATTGAAACTTTTCAAATCCCTCTCAAAATTGTTGAAATTCTCTTGAAGCTTTTAAAATTCTCTCTAGAATTTTCAAAATCCATGTCCACATGTTTACAATTTCACGTCAAAAAATGGCTAAAATTCCAGTTGAAATTTTTTCAAAGTCCCTTAAAAATTTTCCAATTTTTGTCCCAATTCTTCCCATTCCCATTGAAACTTTTCAAATCCCTCTCAAAATTGTGGAAATTCTGTTGAAGCTTTTAAAATTCTCTCTAGAATTTTGAAAATCCATGTCCACATGTTTACAATTTCACGTCAAAAAATTGCTAAAATTCCAGTTGAAATTTTTTCAAAGTCCCTTAAAAATTTTCCAATTTTTGTCCCAATTCTTCCCATTCCCATTGAAACTTTTCAAATCCCTCTCAAAATTGTTGAAATTCTCTTGAAGCTTTTAAAATTCTCTCTAGAATTTTCAAAATCCATGTCCACATGTTTACAATTTCACGTCAAAAAATTGCTAAAATTCCAGTTGAAATTTTTTCAAAGTCCCTTAAAAATTTTCCAATTTTTGTCCCAATTCTTCCCATTCCCATTGAAACTTTTCAAATCCCTCTCCAAATTGTTGAAATTCTATTGAAGCTTTTAAAATTCTCTCTAGAATTTTCAAAATCCATGGCCACATGTTTACAATTTCACGTCAAAAAATGGCTAAAATTCCAGTTGAAATTTTTTCAAAGTCCCTGAAAAATTTTCCAATTTTTGTCCCAATTCTTCCCATTCCCATTGAAACTTTTCAAATCCCTCTCAAAATTGTTGAAATTCTCTTGAAGCTTTTAAAATTCTCTCTAGAATTTTCAAAATCCATGGCCACATGTTTACAATTTCACGTCAAAAAATGGCTAAAATTCCAGTTGAAATTTTTTCAAAGTCCCTGAAAAATTTTCCAATTTTTGTCCCAATTCTTCCCATTCCCATTGAAACTTTTCAAATCCCTCTCAAAATTGTGGAAATTCTGTTGAAGCTTTTAAAATTCTCTCTAGAATTTTGAAAATCCATGTCCACATGTTTACAATTTCACGTCAAAAAATTGCTAAAATTCCAGTTGAAATTTTTTCAAAGTCCCTTAAAAATTTTCCAATTTTTGTCCCAATTCTTCCCATTCCCATTGAAACTTTTCAAATCCCTCTCAAAATTGTTGAAATTCTCTTGAAGCTTTTAAAATTCTCTCTAGAATTTTCAAAATCCATGTCCACATGTTTACAATTTCACGTCAAAAAATTGCTAAAATTCCAGTTGAAATTTTTTCAAAGTCCCTTAAAAATTTTCCAATTTTTGTCCCAATTCTTCCCATTCCCATTGAAACTTTTCAAATCCCTCTCCAAATTGTTGAAATTCTATTGAAGCTTTTAAAATTCTCTCTAGAATTTTCAAAATCCATGGCCACATGTTTACAATTTCACGTCAAAAAATGGCTAAAATTCCAGTTGAAATTTTTTCAAAGTCCCTGAAAAATTTTCCAATTTTTGTCCCAATTCTTCCCATTCCCATTGAAACTTTTCAAATCCCTCTCAAAATTGTTGAAATTCTCTTGAAGCTTTTAAAATTCTCTCTAGAATTTTCAAAATCCATGGCCACATGTTTACAATTTCACGTCAAAAAATGGCTAAAATTCCAGTTGAAATTTTTTCAAAGTCCCTTAAAAATTTTCCAATTTTTGTCCCAATTCTTCCCATTCCCATTGAAACTTTTCAAATCCCTCTCAAAATTGTTGAAATTCTGTTGAAGCTTTTAAAATTCTCTCTAGAATTTTCAAAATCCACTTCAACATTTTTACAATTTCACGTCAAAATTGCTAAAATTCCAGTTGAAATTTTTTCAAAGTCCCTTAAAAATTTTCCAATTTTTGTCCCAATTCTTCCCATTCCCATTGAAACTTTTCAAATCCCTCTCAAAATTGTTGAAATTCTCTTGAAGCTTTTAAAATTCTCTCTAGAATTTTCAAAATCCATGTCCACATGTTTACAATTTCACGTCAAAAAATGGCTAAAATTCCAGTTGAAATTTTTTCAAAGTCCCTTAAAAATTTTCCAATTTTTGTCCCAATTCTTCCCATTCCCATTGAAACTTTTCAAATCCCTCTCAAAATTGTTGAAATTCTGTTGAAGCTTTTAAAATTCTCTCTAGAATTTTCAAAATCCATGTCCACATGTTTACAATTTCACGTCAAAAAATGGCTAAAATTCCAGTTGAAATTTTTTCAAAGTCCCTTAAAAATTTTCCAATTTTTGTCCCAATTCTTCCCATTCCCATTGAAACTTTTCAAATCCCTCTCAAAATTGTTGAAATTCTCTTGAAGCTTTTAAAATTCTCTCTAGAATTTTCAAAATCCATGGCCACATGTTTACATTTCACATCAAAAAATTGCTAAAATTCCAGTTGAAATTTTGTCAAAGTCCCTGAAAAATTTTCCAATTTTTGTCCCAATTCTTCCCATTCCCATTGAAACTTTTCAAATCCCTCTCAAAATTGTTGAAATTCTGTTGAAGCTTTTAAAATTCTCTCTAGAATTTTCAAAATCCATGTCCACATGTTTACAATTTCACGTCAAAAAATGGCTAAAATTCCAGTTGAAATTTTTTCAAAGTCCCTTAAAAATTTTCCAATTTTTGCCCCAATTCTTCCCATTCCCATTGAAACTTTTCAAATCCCTCTCAAAATTGTTGAAATTCTCTTGAAGCTTTTAAAATTCTCCCTAGAATTTTCAAAATCCATGTCCACATGTTTACAATTTCACGTCAAAAAATGGCTAAAATTCCAGTTGAAATTTTTTCAAAGTCCCTGAAAAATTTTCCAATTTTTGCCCCAATTCTTCCCATTCCCATTGAAACTTTTCAAATCCCTCTCAAAATTGTTGAAATTCTCTTGAAGCTTTTAAAATTCTCTCTAGAATTTTCAAAATCCATGGCCACATGTTTACAATTTCACGTCAAAAAATGGCTAAAATTCCAGTTGAAATTTTGTCAAAGTCCCTGAAAAATTTTCCAATTTTTGTCCCAATTCTTCCCATTCCCATTGAAACTTTTCAAATCCCTCTCAAAATTGTGGAAATTCTGTTGAAGCTTTTAAAATTCTCTCTAGAATTTTGAAAATCCATGTCCACATGTTTACAATTTCACGTCAAAAAATTGCTAAAATTCCAGTTGAAATTTTTTCAAAGTCCCTTAAAAATTTTCCAATTTTTGTCCCAATTCTTCCCATTCCCATTGAAACTTTTCAAATCCCTCTCAAAATTGTTGAAATTCTCTTGAAGCTTTTAAAATTCTCTCTAGAATTTTCAAAATCCATGTCCACATGTTTACAATTTCACGTCAAAAAATGGCTAAAATTCCAGTTGAAATTTTTTCAAAGTCCCTTAAAAATTTTCCAATTTTTGCCCCAATTCTTCCCATTCCCATTGAAACTTTTCAAATCCCTCTCAAAATTGTTGAAATTCTATTGAAGCTTTTAAAATTCTCTCTAGAATTTTCAAAATCCATGGCCACATGTTTACAATTTCACGTCAAAAAATGGCTAAAATTCCAGTTGAAATTTTTTCAAAGTCCCTTAAAAATTTTCCAATTTTTGTCCCAATTCTTCCCATTCCCATTGAAACTTTTCAAATCCCTCTCAAAATTGTGGAAATTCTGTTGAAGCTTTTAAAATTCTCTCTAGAATTTTCAAAATCCACTTCAACATTTTTACAATTTCACGTCAAAATTGCTAAAATTCCAGTTGAAATTTTTTCAAAGTCCCTTAAAAATTTTCCAATTTTTGTCCCAATTCTTCCCATTCCCATTGAAACTTTTCAAATCCCTCTCAAAATTGTTGAAATTCTCTTGAAGCTTTTAAAATTCTCTCTAGAATTTTCAAAATCCATGTCCACATGTTTACAATTTCACGTCAAAAAATGGCTAAAATTCCAGTTGAAATTTTTTCAAAGTCCCTTAAAAATTTTCCAATTTTTGTCCCAATTCTTCCCATTCCCATTGAAACTTTTCAAATCCCTCTCAAAATTGTTGAAATTCTGTTGAAGCTTTTAAAATTCTCTCTAGAATTTTCAAAATCCATGTCCACATGTTTACAATTTCACGTCAAAAAATGGCTAAAATTCCAGTTGAAATTTTTTCAAAGTCCCTTAAAAATTTTCCAATTTTTGTCCCAATTCTTCCCATTCCCATTGAAACTTTTCAAATCCCTCTCAAAATTGTTGAAATTCTCTTGAAGCTTTTAAAATTCTCTCTAGAATTTTCAAAATCCATGGCCACATGTTTACATTTCACATCAAAAAATTGCTAAAATTCCAGTTGAAATTTTGTCAAAGTCCCTGAAAAATTTTCCAATTTTTGTCCCAATTCTTCCCATTCCCATTGAAACTTTTCAAATCCCTCTCAAAATTGTTGAAATTCTCTTGAAGCTTTTAAAATTCTCTCTAGAATTTTCAAAATCCATGTCCACATGTTTACAATTTCACGTCAAAAAATGGCTAAAATTCCAGTTGAAATTTTTTCAAAGTCCCTTAAAAATTTTCCAATTTTTGCCCCAATTCTTCCCATTCCCATTGAAACTTTTCAAATCCCTCTCAAAATTGTTGAAATTCTGTTGAAGCTTTTAAAATTCTCCCTAGAATTTTCAAAATCCATGTCCACATGTTTACAATTTCACGTCAAAAAATGGCTAAAATTCCAGTTGAAATTTTTTCAAAGTCCCTTAAAAATTTTCCAATTTTTGTCCCAATTCTTCCCATTCCCATTGAAACTTTTCAAATCCCTCTCAAAATTGTTGAAATTCTCTTGAAGCTTTTAAAATTCTCTCTAGAATTTTCAAAATCCATGGCCACATGTTTACAATTTCACGTAAAAAAAAAAGCTAAAATTCCAGTTGAAATTTTTTCAAAGTCCCTTAAAAATTTTCCAATTTTTGTCCCAATTCTTCCCATTCCCATTGAAACTTTTCAAATCCCTCTCCAAATTGTTGAAATTCTGTTGAAGCTTTTAAAATTCTCTCTAGAATTTTCAAAATCCATGTCCACATGTTTACAATTTCACGTCAAAAAATTGGAAAATTCCAGTTGAAATTTTTTCAAAGTCCCTTAAAAATTTTCCAATTTTTGCCCCAATTCTTCCCATTCCCATTGAAACTTTTCAAATCCCTCTCCAAATTGTTGAAATTCTATTGAAGCTTTTAAAATTCTCTCTAGAATTTTCAAAATCCATGGCCACATGTTTACAATTTCACGTCAAAAAATGGCTAAAATTCCAGTTGAAATTTTTTCAAAGTCCCTGAAAAATTTTCCAATTTTTGTCCCAATTCTTCCCATTCCCATTGAAACTTTTCAAATCCCTCTCAAAATTGTTGAAATTCTCTTGAAGCTTTTAAAATTCTCTCTAGAATTTTCAAAATCCATGGCCACATGTTTACAATTTCACGTCAAAAAATGGCTAAAATTCCAGTTGAAATTTTTTCAAAGTCCCTTAAAAATTTTCCAATTTTTGTCCCAATTCTTCCCATTCCCATTGAAACTTTTCAAATCCCTCTCAAAATTGTTGAAATTCTCTTGAAGCTTTTAAAATTCTCTCTAGAATTTTCAAAATCCATGTCCACATGTTTACAATTTCACGTCAAAAAATTGCTAAAATTCCAGTTGAAATTTTTTCAAAGTCCCTTAAAAATTTTCCAATTTTTGTCCCAATTCTTCCCATTCCCATTGAAACTTTTCAAATCCCTCTCCAAATTGTTGAAATTCTATTGAAGCTTTTAAAATTCTCTCTAGAATTTTCAAAATCCATGGCCACATGTTTACAATTTCACGTCAAAAAATGGCTAAAATTCCAGTTGAAATTTTTTCAAAGTCCCTGAAAAATTTTCCAATTTTTGTCCCAATTCTTCCCATTCCCATTGAAACTTTTCAAATCCCTCTCAAAATTGTTGAAATTCTCTTGAAGCTTTTAAAATTCTCTCTAGAATTTTCAAAATCCATGGCCACATGTTTACAATTTCACGTCAAAAAATGGCTAAAATTCCAGTTGAAATTTTTTCAAAGTCCCTTAAAAATTTTCCAATTTTTGTCCCAATTCTTCCCATTCCCATTGAAACTTTTCAAATCCCTCTCAAAATTGTTGAAATTCTGTTGAAGCTTTTAAAATTCTCTCTAGAATTTTCAAAATCCACTTCAACATTTTTACAATTTCACGTCAAAATTGCTAAAATTCCAGTTGAAATTTTTTCAAAGTCCCTTAAAAATTTTCCAATTTTTGTCCCAATTCTTCCCATTCCCATTGAAACTTTTCAAATCCCTCTCAAAATTGTTGAAATTCTCTTGAAGCTTTTAAAATTCTCTCTAGAATTTTCAAAATCCATGTCCACATGTTTACAATTTCACGTCAAAAAATGGCTAAAATTCCAGTTGAAATTTTTTCAAAGTCCCTTAAAAATTTTCCAATTTTTGTCCCAATTCTTCCCATTCCCATTGAAACTTTTCAAATCCCTCTCAAAATTGTTGAAATTCTCTTGAAGCTTTTAAAATTCTCTCTAGAATTTTCAAAATCCATGTCCACATGTTTACAATTTCACGTCAAAAAATGGCTAAAATTCCAGTTGAAATTTTTTCAAAGTCCCTTAAAAATTTTCCAATTTTTGTCCCAATTCTTCCCATTCCCATTGAAACTTTTCAAATCCCTCTCAAAATTGTGGAAATTCTGTTGAAGCTTTTAAAATTCTCTCTAGAATTTTCAAAATCCATGTCCACATGTTTACAATTTCACATCAAAAAATTGCTAAAATTCCAGTTGAAATTTTGTCAAAGTCCCTGAAAAATTTTCCAATTTTTGTCCCAATTCTTCCCATTCCCATTGAAACTTTTCAAATCCCTCTCCAAATTGTTGAAATTCTGTTGAAGCTTTTAAAATTCTCTCTAGAATTTTCAAAATCCATGTCCACATGTTTACAATTTCACGTCAAAAAATGGCTAAAATTCCAGTTGAAATTTTTTCAAAGTCCCTTAAAAATTTTCCAATTTTTGCCCCAATTCTTCCCATTCCCATTGAAACTTTTCAAATCCCTCTCAAAATTGTTGAAATTCTGTTGAAGCTTTTAAAATTCTCCCTAGAATTTTCAAAATCCATGTCCACATGTTTACAATTTCACGTCAAAAAATGGCTAAAATTCCAGTTGAAATTTTTTCAAAGTCCCTTAAAAATTTTCCAATTTTTGTCCCAATTCTTCCCATTCCCATTGAAACTTTTCAAATCCCTCTCAAAATTGTTGAAATTCTCTTGAAGCTTTTAAAATTCTCTCTAGAATTTTCAAAATCCATGGCCACATGTTTACAATTTCACGTAAAAAAAAAAGCTAAAATTCCAGTTGAAATTTTTTCAAAGTCCCTTAAAAATTTTCCAATTTTTGTCCCAATTCTTCCCATTCCCATTGAAACTTTTCAAATCCCTCTCCAAATTGTTGAAATTCTGTTGAAGCTTTTAAAATTCTCTCTAGAATTTTCAAAATCCATGTCCACATGTTTACAATTTCACGTCAAAAAATTGGAAAATTCCAGTTGAAATTTTTTCAAAGTCCCTTAAAAATTTTCCAATTTTTGTACCAATTCTTCCCATTCCCATTGAAACTTTTCAAATCCCTCTCAAAATTGTTGAAATTCTGTTGAAGCTTTTAAAATTCTCTCTAGAATTTTCAAAATCCATGTCCACATGTTTATAATTTCACATAAAAAATTGCTAAAATTCCAGTTGAAATTTTTTCAAAGTCCCTTAAAAATTTTCCAATTTTTGTCCCAATTCTTCCCATTCCCATTGAAACTTTTCAAATCCCTCTCAAAATTGTTGAAATTCTGTTGAAGCTTTTAAAATTCTCTCTAGAATTTTCAAAATCCATGGCCACATGTTTACAATTTCACGTCAAAAAATGGCTAAAATTCCAGTTGAAATTTTTTCAAAGTCCCTTAAAAATTTTCCAATTTTTGCCCCAATTCTTCCCATTCCCATTGAAACTTTTCAAATCCCTCTCCAAATTGTTGAAATTCTATTGAAGCTTTTAAAATTCTCTCTAGAATTTTCAAAATCCATGGCCACATGTTTACAATTTCACGTCAAAAAATGGCTAAAATTCCAGTTGAAATTTTTTCAAAGTCCCTTAAAAATTTTCCAATTTTTGTCCCAATTCTTCCCATTCCCATTGAAACTTTTCAAATCCCTCTCAAAATTGTTGAAATTCTGTTGAAGCTTTTAAAATTCTCTCTAGAATTTTCAAAATCCATGTCCACATGTTTACAATTTCACGTCAAAAAATGGCTAAAATTCCAGTTGAAATTTTTTCAAAGTCCCTTAAAAATTTTCCAATTTTTGTCCCAATTCTTCCCATTCCCATTGAAACTTTTCGAATCCCTCTCAAAATTGTTGAAATTCTCTTGAAGCTTTTAAAATTCTCTCTAGAATTTTCAAAATTCATGTCCACATGTTTACAATTTCACGTCAAAAAATGGCTAAAATTCCAGTTGAAATTTTTTCAAAGTCCCTTAAAAATTTTCCAATTTTTGTCCCAATTCTTCCCATTCCCATTGAAACTTTTCAAATCCCTCTCAAAATTGTTGAAATTCTGTTGAAGCTTTTAAAATTCTCTCTAGAATTTTGAAAATCCATGTCCACATGTTTACAATTTCACGCCAAATAATGGCTAAAATTCCAGTTGAAATTTTTTCAAAGTCCCTGAAAAATTTTCCAATTTTTGTCCCGATTCTTCCCATTCCCATTGAAACTTTTCAAATCCCTCTCAAAATTGTTGAAATTCTCTTGAAGCTTTTAAAATTCTCTCTAGAATTTTCAAAATCCATGTCCACATGTTTACAATTTCACGTCAAAAAATTGGAAAATTCCAGTTGAAATTTTTTCAAAGTCCCTGAAAAATTTTCCAATTTTTGTCCCAATTCTTCCCATTCCCATTGAAACTTTTCAAATCCCTCTCAAAATTGTTGAAATTCTGTTGAAGCTTTTAAAATTCTCTCTAGAATTTTCAAAATCCATGTCCACATGTTTATAATTTCACGTCAAAAAATTGCTAAAATTCCAGTTGGAATTTTTTCAAAGTCCCTTAAAAATTTTCCAATTTTTGTCCCAATTCTTCCCATTCCCATTGAAACTTTTCAAATCCCTCTCAAAATTGTTGAAATTCTCTTGAAGCTTTTAAAATTCTCTCTAGAATTTTCAAAATCCATGGCCACATGTTTACAATTTCACGTCAAAAAATGGCTAAAATTCCAGTTGAAATTTTGTCAAAGTCCCTGAAAAATTTTCCAATTTTTGTCCCAATTCTTCCCATTCCCATTGAAACTTTTCAAATCCCTCTCAAAATTGTTGAAATTCTGTTGAAGCTTTTAAAATTCTCCCTAGAATTTTCAAAATCCATGTCCACATGTTTACAATTTCACGTCAAAAAATTGCTAAAATTCCAGTTGAAATTTTTTCAAAGTCCCTTAAAAATTTTCCAATTTTTGTCCCAATTCTTCCCATTCCCATTGAAACTTTTCAAATCCCTCTCAAAATTGTTGAAATTCTCTTGAAGCTTTTAAAATTCTCTCTAGAATTTTCAAAATCCATGTCCACATGTTTACAATTTCACGTCAAAAAATTGCTAAAATTCCAGTTGAAATTTTTTCAAAGTCCCTGAAAAATTTTCCAATTTTTGTCCCAATTCTTCCCATTCCCATTGAAACTTTTCAAATCCCTCTCAAAATTGTTGAAATTCTCTTGAAGCTTTTAAAATTCTCTCTAGAATTTTCAAAATCCATGTCCACATGTTTACAATTTCACGTCAAAAAATTGCTAAAATTCCAGTTGCAATTTTTTCAAAGTCCCTTAAAAATTTTCCAATTTTTGTCCCAATTCTTCCCATTCCCATGGAAACTTTTCAAATCCCTCTCAAAATTGTTGAAATTCTGTTGAAGCTTTTAAAATTCTCTCTAGAATTTTCAAAATCCATGTCCACATGTTTACAATTTCACGTCAAAAAATTGCTAAAATTCCAGTTGAAATTTTTTCAAAGTCCCTGAAAAATTTTCCAATTTTTGTCCCAATTCTTCCCATTCCCATTGACACTTTTCAAATCCCTCTCAAAATTGTTGAAATTCTCTTGAAGCTTTTAAAATTCTCTCTAGAATTTTCAAAATCCATGGCCACATGTTTACAATTTCACGTCAAAAAATGGCTAAAATTCCAGTTGAAATTTTTTCAAAGTCCCTGAAAAATTTTCCAATTTTTGTCCCAATTCTTCCCATTCCCATTGAAACTTTTCAAATCCCTCTCCAAATTGTTGAAATTCTATTGAAGCTTTTAAAATTCTCTCTAGAATTTTCAAAATCCATGTCCACATGTTTACAATTTCACGCCAAAAAATGGCTAAAATTCCAGTTGAAATTTTTTCAAAGTCCCTTAAAAATTTTCCAACTTTTGTCCCAATTCTTCCCATTCCCATTGAAACTTTTCAAATCCCTCTCAAAATTGTTGAAATTCTCTTGAAGCTTTTAAAATTCTCTCTAGAATTTTCAAAATCCATGTCCACATGTTTACAATTTCACGTCAAAAAATGGCTAAAATTCCAGTTGAAATTTTTTCAAAGTCCCTTAAAAATTTTCCAATTTTTGTCCCAATTCTTCCCATTCCCATTGAAACTTTTCAAATCCCTCTCAAAATTGTTGAAATTCTGTTGAAGCTTTTAAAATTCTCTCTAGAATTTTCAAAATCCATGTCCACATGTTTACAATTTCACGTCAAAAAATGGCTAAAATTCCAGTTGAAATTTTTTCAAAGTCCCTTAAAAATTTTCCAATTTTTGTCCCAATTCTTCCCATTCCCATTGAAACTTTTCAAATCCCTCTCAAAATTGTTGAAATTCTCTTGAAGCTTTTAAAATTCTCTCTAGAATTTTCAAAATCCATGTACACATGTTTACAATTTCACGTCAAAAAATTGCTAAAATTCCAGTTGAAATTTTTTCAAAGTCCCTTAAAAATTTTCCAATTTTTGTCCCAATTCTTCCCATTCCCATTGAAACTTTTCAAATCCCTCTCAAAATTGTTGAAATTCTCTTGAAGCTTTTAAAATTCTCTCTAGAATTTTCAAAATCCATGTCCACATGTTTACAATTTCACGTCAAAAAATTGCTAAAATTCCAGTTGCAATTTTTTCAAAGTCCCTGAAAAATTTTCCAATTTTTGTCCCAATTCTTCCCATTCCCATGGAAACTTTTCAAATCCCTCTCAAAATTGTTGAAATTCTGTTGAAGCTTTTAAAATTCTCTCTAGAATTTTCAAAATCCATGTCCACATGTTTACAATTTCACGTCAAAAAATTGCTAAAATTCCAGTTGAAATTTTTTCAAAGTCCCTGAAAAATTTTCCAATTTTTGTCCCAATTCTTCCCATTCCCATTGACACTTTTCAAATCCCTCTCAAAATGGTTGAAATTCTCTTGAAGCTTTTAAAATTCTCTCTAGAATTTTCAAAATCCATGTCCACATGTTTACAATTTCACGTCAAAAAATGGCTAAAATTCCAGTTGAAATTTTTTCAAAGTCCCTTAAAAATTTTCCAATTTTTGTCCCAATTCTTCCCATTCCCATTGAAACTTTTCAAATCCCTCTCAAAATTGTTGAAATTCTCTTGAAGCTTTTAAAATTCTCTCTAGAATTTTCAAAATCCATGTCCACATGTTTACAATTTCACGTAAAAAAAAATGCTAAAATTCCAGTTGAAATTTTTTCAAAGTCCCTGAAAAATTTTTCAATTTTTGTCTCAATTCTTCCCATTCCCATTGAAACTTTTCAAATCCCTCTCAAAATTGTTGAAATTCTCTTGAAGCTTTTAAAATTCTCTCTAGAATTTTCAAAATCCATGTCCACATGTTTACAATTTCACGTCAAAAAATGGCTAAAATTCCAGTTGAAATTTTTTCAAAGTCCCTTAAAAATTTTCCAATTTTTGTCCCAATTCTTCCCATTCCCATTGAAACTTTTCAAATCCCTCTCCAAATCGTTGAAATTCTGTTGAAGCTTTTAAAATTCTCTCTAGAATTTTCAAAATCCATGTCCACATGTTTACAATTTCACGTCAAAAAATGGCTAAAATTCCAGTTGAAATTTTTTCAAAGTCCCTTAAAAATTTTCCAATTTTTGTCCCAATTCTTCCCATTCCCATTGAAACTTTTCAAATCCCTCTCCAAATTGTTGAAATTCTGTTGAAGCTTTTAAAATTCTCTCTAGAATTTTCAAAATCCATGTCCACATGTTTACAATTTCACATCAAAAAATTGCTAAAATTCCAGTTGAAATTTTTTCAAAGTCCCTGAAAAATTTTCCAATTTTTGTCCCAATTCTTCCCATTCCCATTGAAACTTTTCAAATCCCTCTCAAAATTGTTGAAATTCTCTTGAAGCTTTTAAAATTCTCTCTAGAATTTTCAAAATCCATGTCCACATGTTTACAATTTCACGTCAAAAAATGGCTAAAATTCCAGTTGAAATTTTTTCAAAGTCCCTGAAAAATTTTCCAATTTTTGCCCCAATTCTTCCCATTCCCATTGAAACTTTTCAAATCCCTCTCCAAATTGTTGAAATTCTATTGAAGCTTTTAAAATTCTCTCTAGAATTTTCAAAATCCATGGCCACATGTTTACAATTTCACGTCAAAAAATGGCTAAAATTCCAGTTGAAATTTTTTCAAAGTCCCTGAAAAATTTTCCAATTTTTGTCTCAATTCTTCCCATTCCCATTGAAACTTTTCAAATCCCTCTCAAAATTGTTGAAATTCTGTTGAAGCTTTTAAAATTCTCTCTAGAATTTTCAAAATCCATGTCCACATGTTTACAATTTCACGTCAAAAAATGGCTAAAATTCCAGTTGAAATTTTTTCAAAGTCCCTTAAAAATTTTCCAATTTTTGTCCCAATTCTTCCCATTCCCATTGAAACTTTTCAAATCCCTCTCCAAATTGTTGAAATTCTGTTGAAGCTTTTAAAATTCTCTCTAGAATTTTCAAAATCCATGTCCACATGTTTATAATTTCACATAAAAAATTGCTAAAATTCCAGTTGAAATTTTTTCAAAGTCCCTGAAAAATTTTCCAATTTTTGTCCCAATTCTTCCCATTCCCATTGAAACTTTTCAAATCCCTCTCAAAATTGTTGAAATTCTCTTGAAGCTTTTAAAATTCTCTCTAGAATTTTCAAAATCCATGTCCACATGTTTACAATTTCACGTCAAAAAATTGCTAAAATTCCAGTTGAAATTTTTTCAAAGTCCCTGAAAAATTTTCCAATTTTTGTCTCAATTCTTCCCATTCCCATTGAAACTTTTCAAATCCCTCTCAAAATTGCTAAAATTCTGTTGAAGCTTTTAAAATTCTCTCTAGAATTTTCAAAATCCATGTCCACATGTTTACAATTTCACGTCAAAAAATGGCTAAAATTCCAGTTGAAATTTTTTCAAAGTCCCTGAAAAATTTTCCAATTTTTGTCCCAATTCTTCCCATTCCCATTGAAACTTTTCAAATCCCTCTCCAAATCGTTGAAATTCTGTTGAAGCTTTTAAAATTCTCTCTAGAATTTTCAAAATCCATGTCCACATGTTTACAATTTCACGTCAAAAAATGGCTAAAATTCCAGTTGAAATTTTTTCAAAGTCCCTTAAAAATTTTCCAATTTTTGTCCCAATTCTTCCCATTCCCATTGAAACTTTTCAAATCCCTCTCCAAATTGTTGAAATTCTGTTGAAGCTTTTAAAATTCTCTCTAGAATTTTCAAAATCCATGTCCACATGTTTACAATTTCACATCAAAAAATTGCTAAAATTCCAGTTGAAATTTTGTCAAAGTCCCTTAAAAATTTTCCAATTTTTGTCCCAATTCTTCCCATTCCCATTGAAACTTTTCAAATCCCTCTCAAAATTGTTGAAATTCTCTTGAAGCTTTTAAAATTCTCTCTAGAATTTTCAAAATCCATGTCCACATGTTTACAATTTCACGTAAAAAAAAATGCTAAAATTCCAGTTGAAATTTTTTCAAAGTCCCTGAAAAATTTTTCAATTTTTGTCTCAATTCTTCCCATTCCCATTGAAACTTTTCAAATCCCTCTCAAAATTGTTGAAATTCTCTTGAAGCTTTTAAAATTCTCTCTAGAATTTTCAAAATCCATGTCCACATGTTTACAATTTCACGTCAAAAAATGGCTAAAATTCCAGTTGAAATTTTTTCAAAGTCCCTTAAAAATTTTCCAATTTTTGTCCCAATTCTTCCCATTCCCATTGAAACTTTTCAAATCCCTCTCCAAATCGTTGAAATTCTGTTGAAGCTTTTAAAATTCTCTCTAGAATTTTCAAAATCCATGTCCACATGTTTACAATTTCACGTCAAAAAATGGCTAAAATTCCAGTTGAAATTTTTTCAAAGTCCCTTAAAAATTTTCCAATTTTTGTCCCAATTCTTCCCATTCCCATTGAAACTTTTCAAATCCCTCTCCAAATTGTTGAAATTCTGTTGAAGCTTTTAAAATTCTCTCTAGAATTTTCAAAATCCATGTCCACATGTTTACAATTTCACATCAAAAAATTGCTAAAATTCCAGTTGAAATTTTTTCAAAGTCCCTGAAAAATTTTCCAATTTTTGTCCCAATTCTTCCCATTCCCATTGAAACTTTTCAAATCCCTCTCAAAATTGTTGAAATTCTCTTGAAGCTTTTAAAATTCTCTCTAGAATTTTCAAAATCCATGTCCACATGTTTACAATTTCACGTCAAAAAATGGCTAAAATTCCAGTTGAAATTTTTTCAAAGTCCCTTAAAAATTTTCCAATTTTTGCCCCAATTCTTCCCATTCCCATTGAAACTTTTCAAATCCCTCTCCAAATTGTTGAAATTCTCTTGAAGCTTTTAAAATTCTCTCTAGAATTTTCAAAATCCATGTCCACATGTTTACAATTTCACGTCAAAAAATTGCTAAAATTCCAGTTGAAATTTTTTCAAAGTCCCTGAAAAATTTTCCAATTTTTGTCTCAATTCTTCCCATTCCCATTGAAACTTTTCAAATCCCTCTCAAAATTGCTAAAATTCTGTTGAAGCTTTTAAAATTCTCTCTAGAATTTTCAAAATCCATGTCCACATGTTTACAATTTCACGTCAAAAAATGGCTAAAATTCCAGTTGAAATTTTTTCAAAGTCCCTTAAAAATTTTCCAATTTTTGTCCCAATTCTTCCCATTCCCATTGAAACTTTTCAAATCCCTCTCCAAATTGTTGAAATTCTGTTGAAGCTTTTAAAATTCTCTCTAGAATTTTCAAAATCCATGTCCACATGTTTATAATTTCACATAAAAAATTGCTAAAATTCCAGTTGAAATTTTTTCAAAGTCCCTTAAAAATTTTCCAATTTTTGTCCCAATTCTTCCCATTCCCATTGAAACTTTTCAAATCCCTCTCAAAATTGTTGAAATTCTCTTGAAGCTTTTAAAATTCTCTCTAGAATTTTCAAAATCCATGTCCACATGTTTACAATTTCACGTCAAAAAATTGCTAAAATTCCAGTTGAAATTTTTTCAAAGTCCCTGAAAAATTTTCCAATTTTTGTCTCAATTCTTCCCATTCCCATTGAAACTTTTCAAATCCCTCTCAAAATTGCTAAAATTCTGTTGAAGCTTTTAAAATTCTCTCTAGAATTTTCAAAATCCATGTCCACATGTTTACAATTTCACGTCAAAAAATGGCTAAAATTCCAGTTGAAATTTTTTCAAAGTCCCTGAAAAATTTTCCAATTTTTGTCCCAATTCTTCCCATTCCCATTGAAACTTTTCAAATCCCTCTCCAAATCGTTGAAATTCTGTTGAAGCTTTTAAAATTCTCTCTAGAATTTTCAAAATCCATGGCCACATGTTTACAATTTCACGTCAAAAAATGGCTAAAATTCCAGTTGAAATTTTTTCAAAGTCCCTTAAAAATTTTCCAATTTTTGTCCCAATTCTTCCCATTCCCATTGAAACTTTTCAAATCCCTCTCCAAATTGTTGAAATTCTGTTGAAGCTTTTAAAATTCTCTCTAGAATTTTCAAAATCCATGTCCACATGTTTACAATTTCACATCAAAAAATTGCTAAAATTCCAGTTGAAATTTTGTCAAAGTCCCTTAAAAATTTTCCAATTTTTGTCCCAATTCTTCCCATTCCCATTGAAACTTTTCAAATCCCTCTCAAAATTGTTGAAATTCTCTTGAAGCTTTTAAAATTCTCTCTAGAATTTTCAAAATCCATGGCCACATGTTTACAATTTCACGTCAAAAAATGGCTAAAATTCCAGTTGAAATTTTTTCAAAGTCCCTTAAAAATTTTCCAATTTTTGTCCCAATTCTTCCCGTTCCCATTGAAACTTTTCAAATCCCTCTCAAAATTGTTGAAATTCTGTTGAAGCTTTTAAAATTCTCCCTAGAATTTTCAAAATCTATGTCCACATGTTTACAATTTCACGTCAAAAAATGGCTAAAATTCCAGTTGAAATTTTTTCAAAGTCCCTGAAAAATTTTCCAATTTTTGTCCCAATTCTTCCCATTCCCATTGAAACTTTTCAAATCCCTCTCCAAATTGTTGAAATTCTGTTGAAGCTTTTAAAATTCTCTCTAGAATTTTCAAAATCCATGGCCACATGTTTACAATTTCACGTCAAAAAATTGCTAAAATTCCAGTTGAAATTTTTTCAAAGTCCCTGAAAAATTTTCCAATTTTTGTCTCAATTCTTCCCATTCCCATTGAAACTTTTCAAATCCCTCTCAAAATTGCTAAAATTCTGTTGAAGCTTTTAAAATTCTCTCTAGAATTTTCAAAATCCATGTCCACATGTTTACAATTTCACGTCAAAAAATGGCTAAAATTCCAGTTGAAATTTTTTCAAAGTCCCTTAAAAATTTTCCAATTTTTGTCCCAATTCTTCCCATTCCCATTGAAACTTTTCAAATCCCTCTCCAAATCGTTGAAATTCTGTTGAAGCTTTTAAAATTCTCTCTAGAATTTTCAAAATCCATGTCCACATGTTTACAATTTCACGTAAAAAAAAATGCTAAAATTCCAGTTGAAATTTTTTCAAAGTCCCTGAAAAATTTTTCAATTTTTGTCTCAATTCTTCCCATTCCCATTGAAACTTTTCAAATCCCTCTCAAAATTGTTGAAATTCTCTTGAAGCTTTTAAAATTCTCTCTAGAATTTTCAAAATCCATGTCCACATGTTTACAATTTCATGTCAAAAAATGGCTAAAATTCCAGTTGAAATTTTTTCAAAGTCCCTTAAAAATTTTCCAATTTTTGTCCCAATTCTTCCCATTCCCATTGAAACTTTTCAAATCCCTCTCCAAATCGTTGAAATTCTGTTGAAGCTTTTAAAATTCTCTCTAGAATTTTCAAAATCCATGTCCACATGTTTACAATTTCACGTAAAAAAAAATGCTAAAATTCCAGTTGAAATTTTTTCAAAGTCCCTGAAAAATTTTTCAATTTTTGTCTCAATTCTTCCCATTCCCATTGAAACTTTTCAAATCCCTCTCAAAATTGTTGAAATTCTCTTGAAGCTTTTAAAATTCTCTCTAGAATTTTCAAAATCCATGTCCACATGTTTACAATTTCATGTCAAAAAATGGCTAAAATTCCAGTTGAAATTTTTTCAAAGTCCCTTAAAAATTTTCCAATTTTTGTCCCAATTCTTCCCATTCCCATTGAAACTTTTCAAATCCCTCTCCAAATTGTTGAAATTCTGTTGAAGCTTTTAAAATTCTCTCTAGAATTTTCAAAATCCATGTCCACATGTTTACAATTTCACATCAAAAAATTGCTAAAATTCCAGTTGAAATTTTTTCAAAGTCCCTGAAAAATTTTCCAATTTTTGTCCCAATTCTTCCCATTCCCATTGAAACTTTTCAAATCCCTCTCAAAATTGTTGAAATTCTCTTGAAGCTTTTAAAATTCTCTCTAGAATTTTCAAAATCCATGTCCACATGTTTACAATTTCACGTCAAAAAATGGCTAAAATTCCAGTTGAAATTTTTTCAAAGTCCCTTAAAAATTTTCCAATTTTTGCCCCAATTCTTCCCATTCCCATTGAAACTTTTCAAATCCCTCTCCAAATTGTTGAAATTCTCTTGAAGCTTTTAAAATTCTCTCTAGAATTTTCAAAATCCATGTCCACATGTTTACAATTTCACGTCAAAAAATTGCTAAAATTCCAGTTGAAATTTTTTCAAAGTCCCTGAAAAATTTTCCAATTTTTGTCTCAATTCTTCCCATTCCCATTGAAACTTTTCAAATCCCTCTCAAAATTGCTAAAATTCTGTTGAAGCTTTTAAAATTCTCTCTAGAATTTTCAAAATCCATGTCCACATGTTTACAATTTCACGTCAAAAAATGGCTAAAATTCCAGTTGAAATTTTTTCAAAGTCCCTTAAAAATTTTCCAATTTTTGTCCCAATTCTTCCCATTCCCATTGAAACTTTTCAAATCCCTCTCCAAATTGTTGAAATTCTGTTGAAGCTTTTAAAATTCTCTCTAGAATTTTCAAAATCCATGTCCACATGTTTATAATTTCACATAAAAAATTGCTAAAATTCCAGTTGAAATTTTTTCAAAGTCCCTTAAAAATTTTCCAATTTTTGTCCCAATTCTTCCCATTCCCATTGAAACTTTTCAAATCCCTCTCAAAATTGTTGAAATTCTGTTGAAGCTTTTAAAATTCTCTCTAGAATTTTCAAAATCCATGTCCACATGTTTACAATTTCACGTCAAAAAATTGCTAAAATTCCAGTTGAAATTTTTTCAAAGTCCCTGAAAAATTTTCCAATTTTTGTCTCAATTCTTCCCATTCCCATTGAAACTTTTCAAATCCCTCTCAAAATTGCTAAAATTCTGTTGAAGCTTTTAAAATTCTCTCTAGAATTTTCAAAATCCATGTCCACATGTTTACAATTTCACGTCAAAAAATGGCTAAAATTCCAGTTGAAATTTTTTCAAAGTCCCTGAAAAATTTTCCAATTTTTGTCCCAATTCTTCCCATTCCCATTGAAACTTTTCAAATCCCTCTCCAAATCGTTGAAATTCTGTTGAAGCTTTTAAAATTCTCTCTAGAATTTTCAAAATCCATGTCCACATGTTTACAATTTCACGTCAAAAAATGGCTAAAATTCCAGTTGAAATTTTTTCAAAGTCCCTTAAAAATTTTCCAATTTTTGTCCCAATTCTTCCCATTCCCATTGAAACTTTTCAAATCCCTCTCCAAATTGTTGAAATTCTGTTGAAGCTTTTAAAATTCTCTCTAGAATTTTCAAAATCCATGTCCACATGTTTACAATTTCACATCAAAAAATTGCTAAAATTCCAGTTGAAATTTTGTCAAAGTCCCTTAAAAATTTTCCAATTTTTGTCCCAATTCTTCCCATTCCCATTGAAACTTTTCAAATCCCTCTCAAAATTGTTGAAATTCTCTTGAAGCTTTTAAAATTCTCTCTAGAATTTTCAAAATCCATGGCCACATGTTTACAATTTCACGTCAAAAAATGGCTAAAATTCCAGTTGAAATTTTTTCAAAGTCCCTTAAAAATTTTCCAATTTTTGTCCCAATTCTTCCCGTTCCCATTGAAACTTTTCAAATCCCTCTCAAAATTGTTGAAATTCTGTTGAAGCTTTTAAAATTCTCCCTAGAATTTTCAAAATCTATGTCCACATGTTTACAATTTCACGTCAAAAAATGGCTAAAATTCCAGTTGAAATTTTTTCAAAGTCCCTGAAAAATTTTCCAATTTTTGTCCCAATTCTTCCCATTCCCATTGAAACTTTTCAAATCCCTCTCCAAATTGTTGAAATTCTGTTGAAGCTTTTAAAATTCTCTCTAGAATTTTCAAAATCCATGGCCACATGTTTACAATTTCACGTCAAAAAATGGCTAAAATTCCAGTTGAAATTTTTTCAAAGTCCCTGAAAAATTTTCCAATTTTTGTCCCAATTCTTCCCATTCCCATTGAAACTTTTCAAATCCCTCTCAAAATTGTTGAAATTCTGTTGAAGCTTTTAAAATTCTCTCTAGAATTTTGAAAATCCATGTCCACATGTTTACAATTTCACGCCAAATAATGGCTAAAATTCCAGTTGAAATTTTTTCAAAGTCCCTTAAAAATTTTCCAATTTTTGTCCCAATTCTTCCCATTCCCATTGAAACTTTTCAAATCCCTCTCAAAATTGTTGAAATTCTCTTGAAGCTTTTAAAATTCTCTCTAGAATTTTCAAAATCCATGTCCACATGTTTACAATTTCACGTCAAAAAATTGGAAAATTCCAGTTGAAATTTTTTCAAAGTCCCTGAAAAATTTTCCAATTTTTGTCCCAATTCTTCCCATTCCCATTGAAACTTTTCAAATCCCTCTCAAAATTGTTGAAATTCTGTTGAAGCTTTTAAAATTCTCTCTAGAATTTTCAAAATCCATGGCCACATGTTTACAATTTCACGTCAAAAAATGGCTAAAATTCCAGTTGAAATTTTTTCAAAGTCCCTTAAAAATTTTCCAGTTTTTGTCCCAATTCTTCCCATTCCCATTGAAACTTTTCAAATCCCTCTCAAAATTGTTGAAATTCTCTTGAAGCTTTTAAAATTCTCTCTAGAATTTTCAAAATCCATGGCCACATGTTTACAATTTCACGTCAAAAAATGGCTAAAATTCCAGTTGAAATTTTTTCAAAGTCCCTGAAAAATTTTCCAATTTTTGTCCCAATTCTTCCCATTCCCATTGAAACTTTTCAAATCCCTCTCAAAATTGTTGAAATTCTGCTGAAGCTTTTAAAATTCTCTCTAGAATTTTCAAAATCCACTTCAACATTTTTACAATTTCACGTCAAAAAATTGCTAAAATTCCAGTTGAAATTTTGTCAAAGTCCCTGAAAAATTTTCCAATTTTTGTCCCAATTCTTCCCATTCCCATTGAAACTTTTCAAATCCCTCTCAAAATTGTTGAAATTCTCTTGAAGCTTTTAAAATTCTCTCTAGAATTTTCAAAATCCATGTCCACATGTTTACAATTTCACGTCAAAAAATGGCTAAAATTCCAGTTGAAATTTTTTCAAAGTCCCTTAAAAATTTTCCAATTTTTGTCCCAATTCTTCCCATTCCCATTGAAACTTTTCAAATCCCTCTCAAAATTGTTGAAATTCTCTTGAAGCTTTTAAAATTCTCTCTAGAATTTTCAAAATCCATGTCCACATGTTTACAATTTCACGTCAAAAAATGGCTAAAATTCCAGTTGAAATTTTTTCAAAGTCCCTTAAAAATTTTCCAATTTTTGTCCCAATTCTTCCCATTCCCATTGAAACTTTTCAAATCCCTCTCAAAATTGTTGAAATTCTCTTGAAGCTTTTAAAATTCTCTCTAGAATTTTCAAAATCCATGTCCACATGTTTACAATTTCACATCAAAAAATTGCTAAAATTCCAGTTGAAATTTTGTCAAAGTCCCTGAAAAATTTTCCAATTTTTGTCCCAATTCTTCCCATTCCCATTGAAACTTTTCAAATCCCTCTCAAAATTGTTGAAATTCTCTTGAAGCTTTTAAAATTCTCTCTAGAATTTTCAAAATCCATGTCCACATGTTTACAATTTCACGTCAAAAAATGGCTAAAATTCCAGTTGAAATTTTTTCAAAGTCCCTGAAAAATTTTCCAATTTTTGCCCCAATTCTTCCCATTCCCATTGAAACTTTTCAAATCCCTCTCAAAATTGTTGAAATTCTGTTGAAGCTTTTAAAATTCTCCCTAGAATTTTCAAAATCCATGTCCACATGTTTACAATTTCACGTCAAAAAATGGCTAAAATTCCAGTTGAAATTTTTTCAAAGTCCCTTAAAAATTTTCCAATTTTTGTCCCAATTCTTCCCATTCCCATTGAAACTTTTCAAATCCCTCTCAAAATTGTTGAAATTCTGTTGAAGCTTTTAAAATTCTCTCTAGAATTTTCAAAATCCATGGCCACATGTTTACAATTTCACGTAAAAAAAAAAGCTAAAATTCCAGTTGAAATTTTTTCAAAGTCCCTGAAAAATTTTCCAATTTTTGTCCCAATTCTTCCCATTCCCATTGAAACTTTTCAAATCCCTCTCCAAATTGTTGAAATTCTGTTGAAGCTTTTAAAATTCTCTCTAGAATTTTCAAAATCCATGTCCACATGTTTACAATTTCACGTCAAAAAATTGGAAAATTCCAGTTGAAATTTTTTCAAAGTCCCTTAAAAATTTTCCAATTTTTGTACCAATTCTTCCCATTCCCATTGAAACTTTTCAAATCCCTCTCAAAATTGTTGAAATTCTGTTGAAGCTTTTAAAATTCTCTCTAGAATTTTCAAAATCCATGTCCACATGTTTATAATTTCACATAAAAAATTGCTAAAATTCCAGTTGAAATTTTTTCAAAGTCCCTTAAAAATTTTCCAATTTTTGTCCCAATTCTTCCCATTCCCATTGAAACTTTTCAAATCCCTCTCAAAATTGTTGAAATTCTGTTGAAGCTTTTAAAATTCTCTCTAGAATTTTCAAAATCCATGGCCACATGTTTACAATTTCACGTCAAAAAATGGCTAAAATTCCAGTTGAAATTTTTTCAAAGTCCCTTAAAAATTTTCCAATTTTTGCCCCAATTCTTCCCATTCCCATTGAAACTTTTCAAATCCCTCTCCAAATTGTTGAAATTCTATTGAAGCTTTTAAAATTCTCTCTAGAATTTTCAAAATCCATGGCCACATGTTTACAATTTCACGTCAAAAAATGGCTAAAATTCCAGTTGAAATTTTTTCAAAGTCCCTTAAAAATTTTCCAATTTTTGTCCCAATTCTTCCCATTCCCATTGAAACTTTTCAAATCCCTCTCCAAATTGTTGAAATTCTGTTGAAGCTTTTAAAATTCTCTCTAGAATTTTCAAAATCCATGTCCACATGTTTACAATTTCACGTCAAAAAATGGCTAAAATTCCAGTTGAAATTTTTTCAAAGTCCCTTAAAAATTTTCCAATTTTTGTCCCAATTCTTCCCATTCCCATTGAAACTTTTCGAATCCCTCTCAAAATTGTTGAAATTCTCTTGAAGCTTTTAAAATTCTCTCTAGAATTTTCAAAATTCATGTCCACATGTTTACAATTTCACGTCAAAAAATGGCTAAAATTCCAGTTGAAATTTTTTCAAAGTCCCTTAAAAATTTTCCAATTTTTGTCCCAATTCTTCCCATTCCCATTGAAACTTTTCAAATCCCTCTCAAAATTGTTGAAATTCTCTTGAAGCTTTTAAAATTCTCTCTAGAATTTTCAAAATCCATGTCCACATGTTTACAATTTCACGCCAAATAATGGCTAAAATTCCAGTTGAAATTTTTTCAAAGTCCCTGAAAAATTTTCCAATTTTTGTCCCAATTCTTCCCATTCCCATTGAAACTTTTCAAATCCCTCTCAAAATTGTTGAAATTCTCTTGAAGCTTTTAAAATTCTCTCTAGAATTTTCAAAATCCATGTCCACATGTTTACAATTTCACGTCAAAAAATTGGAAAATTCCAGTTGAAATTTTTTCAAAGTCCCTGAAAAATTTTCCAATTTTTGTCCCAATTCTTCCCATTCCCATTGAAACTTTTCAAATCCCTCTCAAAATTGTTGAAATTCTGTTGAAGCTTTTAAAATTCTCTCTAGAATTTTCAAAATCCATGTCCACATGTTTATAATTTCACATAAAAAATTGCTAAAATTCCAGTTGAAATTTTTTCAAAGTCCCTTAAAAATTTTCCAATTTTTGTCCCAATTCTTCCCATTCCCATTGAAACTTTTCAAATCCCTCTCAAAATTGTTGAAATTCTCTTGAAGCTTTTAAAATTCTCTCTAGAATTTTCAAAATCCATGGCCACATGTTTACAGTTTCACGTCAAAAAATGGCTAAAATTCCAGTTGAAATTTTGTCAAAGTCCCTTAAAAATTTTCCAATTTTTGTCCCAATTCTTCCCATTCCCATTGAAACTTTTCAAATCCCTCTCCAAATTGTTGAAATTCTGTTGAAGCTTTTAAAATTCTCTCTAGAATTTTGAAAATCCATGTCCACATGTTTACAATTTCACGTCAAAATTGCTAAAATTCCAGTTGAAATTTTTTCAAAGTCCCTGAAAAATTTTCCAATTTTTGTCCCAATTCTTCCCATTCCCATTGAAACTTTTCAAATCCCTCTCAAAATTGTTGAAATTCTCTTGAAGCTTTTAAAATTCTCTCTAGAATTTTCAAAATCCATGTCCACATGTTTACAATTTCACGTCAAAAAATGGCTAAAATTCCAGTTGAAATTTTTTCAAAGTCCCTTAAAAATTTTCCAATTTTTGCCCCAATTCTTCCCATTCCCATTGAAACTTTTCAAATCCCTCTCCAAATTGTTGAAATTCTATTGAAGCTTTTAAAATTCTCTCTAGAATTTTCAAAATCCATGTCCACATGTTTACAATTTCACGTCAAAAAATGGCTAAAATTCCAGTTGAAATTTTTTCAAAGTCCCTTAAAAATTTTCCAATTTTTGTCCCAATTCTTCCCATTCCCATTGAAACTTTTCAAATCCCTCTCCAAATTGTTGAAATTCTGTTGAAGCTTTTAAAATTCTCTCTAGAATTTTCAAAATCCATGTCCACATGTTTACAATTTCACGTCAAAAAATGGCTAAAATTCCAGTTGAAATTTTTTCAAAGTCCCTTAAAAATTTTCCAATTTTTGTCCCAATTCTTCCCATTCCCATTGAAACTTTTCGAATCCCTCTCAAAATTGTTGAAATTCTGTTGAAGCTTTTAAAATTCTCTCTAGAATTTTCAAAATCCATGTCCACATGTTTACAATTTCACGTCAAAAAATGGCTAAAATTCCAGTTGAAATTTTTTCAAAGTCCCTTAAAAATTTTCCAATTTTTGTCCCAATTCTTCCCATTCCCATTGAAATTTTTCAAATCCCTCTCAAAATTGTTGAAATTCTGTTGAAGCTTTTAAAATTCTCTCTAGAATTTTCAAAATCCATGTCCACATGTTTACAATTTCACGCCAAAAAATGGCTAAAATTCCAGTTGAAATTTTTTCAAAGTCCCTTAAAAATTTTCCAATTTTTGTCCCAATTCTTCCCATTCCCATTGAAACTTTTCAAATCCCTCTCAAAATTGTTGAAATTCTATTGAAGCTTTTAAAATTCTCTCTAGAATTTTCAAAATCCATGTCCACATGTTTACAATTTCACGTCAAAAAATTGGAAAATTCCAGTTGAAATTTTTTCAAAGTCCCTTAAAAATTTTCCAATTTTTGTCCCAATTCTTCCCATTCCCATTGAAACTTTTCAAATCCCTCTCAAAATTGTTGAAATTCTGTTGAAGCTTTTAAAATTCTCTCTAGAATTTTCAAAATCCATGTCCACATGTTTATAATTTCACATAAAAAATTGCTAAAATTCCAGTTGAAATTTTTTCAAAGTCCCTTAAAAATTTTCCAATTTTTGTCCCAATTCTTCCCATTCCCATTGAAACTTTTCAAATCCCTCTCAAAATTGTTGAAATTCTGTTGAAGCTTTTAAAATTCTCTCTAGAATTTTCAAAATCCATGTCCACATGTTTACAATTTCACATAAAAAATGGCTAAAATTCCAGTTGAAATTTTTTCAAGTCCCTTAAAAATTTTCCAATTTTTGTCCCAATTCTTCCCATTCCCATTGAAACTTTTCAAATCCCTCTCAAAATTGTTGAAATTCTGTTGAAGCTTTTAAAAATTCTCTCTAGAATTTTCAAAATCCATGTCCACATGTTTACAATTTCACATCAAAAAATTGCTAAAATTCCAGTTGAAATTTTTTCAAAGTCCCTTAAAAATTTTCCAATTTTTGTCCCAATTCTTCCGATTCCCATTGAAACTTTTCAAATCCCTTTCCAAATCGTTGAAATTCTGTTGAAGCTTTTAAAATTCTCTCTAGAATTTTCAAAATCCATGTCCACATGTTTACAATTTCACGTCAAAAAATGGCTAAAATTCCAGTTGAAATTTTTTCAAAGTCCCTGAAAAATTTTCCAATTTTTGTCCCAATTCTTCCCATTCCCATTGAAACTTTTCAAATCCCTCTCAAAATTGTTGAAATTCTGTTGAAGCTTTTAAAATTCTCTCTAGAATTTTCAAAATCCATGTCCACATGTTTACAATTTCACGTCAAAAAATGGCTAAAATTCCAGTTGAAATTTTTTCAAAGTCCCTTAAAAATTTTCCAATTTTAGTCCCAATTCTTCCCATTCCCATTGAAACTTTTCAAATCCCTCTCAAAATTGTTGAAATTCTCTTGAAGCTTTTAAAATTCTCTCTAGAATTTTCAAAATCCATGGCCACATGTTTACAATTTCACGTCAAAAAATTGGAAAATTCCAGTTGAAATTTTTTCAAAGTCCCTTAAAAATTTTCCAATTTTTGTCCCAATTCTTCCCATTCCCATTGAAACTTTTCAAATCCCTCTCAAAATTGTTGAAATTCTGTTGAAGCTTTTAAAATTCTCTCTAGAATTTTCAAAATCCATGTCCACATGTTTACAATTTCACGTCAAAAAATTGCTAAAATTCCAGTTGAAATTTTTTCAAAGTCCCTTAAAAATTTTCCAATTTTTGTCTCAATTCTTCCCATTCCCATTGAAACTTTTCAAATCCCTCTCAAAATTGCTAAAATTCTGTTGAAGCTTTTAAAATTCTCTCTAGAATTTTCAAAATCCATGTCCACATGTTACAATTTCACGTCAAAAAATGGCTAAAATTCCAGTTGAAATTTTTTCAAAGTCCCTTAAAAATTTTCCAATTTTTGTCCCAATTCTTCCCATTCCCATTGAAACTTTTCAAATCCCTCTCCAAATCGTTGAAATTCTGTTGAAGCTTTTAAAATTCTCTCTAGAATTTTCAAAATCCATGTCCACATGTTTACAATTTCACGTCAAAAAATGGCTAAAATTCCAGTTGAAATTTTTTCAAAGTCCCTTAAAAATTTTCCAATTTTTGTCCCAATTCTTCCCATTCCCATTGAAACTTTTCAAATCCCTCTCCAAATTGTTGAAATTCTGTTGAAGCTTTTAAAATTCTCTCTAGAATTTTCAAAATCCATGTCCACATGTTTATAATTTCACATAAAAAATTGCTAAAATTCCAGTTGAAATTTTTTCAAAGTCCCTTAAAAATTTTCCAATTTTTGTCCCAATTCTTCCCATTCCCATTGAAACTTTTCAAATCCCTCTCAAAATTGTTGAAATTCTCTTGAAGCTTTTAAAATTCTCTCTAGAATTTTCAAAATCCATGTCCACATGTTTACAATTTCACGTCAAAAAATTGCTAAAATTCCAGTTGAAATTTTTTCAAAGTCCCTGAAAAATTTTCCAATTTTTGTCTCAATTCTTCCCATTCCCATTGAAACTTTTCAAATCCCTCTCAAAATTGCTAAAATTCTGTTGAAGCTTTTAAAATTCTCTCTAGAATTTTCAAAATCCATGTCCACATGTTTACAATTTCACGTCAAAAAATGGCTAAAATTCCAGTTGAAATTTTTTCAAAGTCCCTTCAAAATTTTCCAATTTTTGTCCCAATTCTTCCCATTCCCATTGAAACTTTTCAAATCCCTCTCCAAATCGTTGAAATTCTGTTGAAGCTTTTAAAATTCTCTCTAGAATTTTCAAAATCCATGTCCACATGTTTACAATTTCACGTCAAAAAATGGCTAAAATTCCAGTTGAAATTTTTTCAAAGTCCCTTAAAAATTTTCCAATTTTTGTCCCAATTCTTCCCATTCCCATTGAAACTTTTCAAATCCCTCTCCAAATTGTTGAAATTCTGTTGAAGCTTTTAAAATTCTCTCTAGAATTTTCAAAATCCATGTCCACATGTTTACAATTTCACATCAAAAAATTGCTAAAATTCCAGTTGAAATTTTGTCAAAGTCCCTTAAAAATTTTCCAATTTTTGTCCCAATTCTTCCCATTCCCATTGAAACTTTTCAAATCCCTCTCAAAATTGTTGAAATTCTGTTGAAGCTTTTAAAATTCTCTCTAGAATTTTCAAAATCCATGGCCACATGTTTACAATTTCACGTCAAATAATGGCTAAAATTCCAGTTGAAATTTTTTTCAAAGTCCCTTAAAAATTTTCCAATTTTTGTCCCAATTCTTCCCGTTCCCATTGAAACTTTTCAAATCCCTCTCAAAATTGTTGAAATTCTGTTGAAGCTTTTAAAATTCTCTCTAGAATTTTCAAAATCTATGTCCACATGTTTACAATTTCACGTCAAAAAATGGCTAAAATTCCAGTTGAAATTTTTTCAAAGTCCCTGAAAAATTTTCCAATTTTTGTCCCAATTCTTCCCATTCCCATTGAAACTTTTCAAATCCCTCTCCAAATTGTTGAAATTCTGTTGAAGCTTTTAAAATTCTCTCTAGAATTTTCAAAATCCATGGCCACATGTTTACAATTTCACGTCAAAAAATTGGAAAATTCCAGTTGAAATTTTTTCAAAGTCCCTTAAAAATTTTCCAATTTTTGTCCCAATTCTTCCCATTCCCATTGAAACTTTTCAAATCCCTCTCAAAATTGTTGAAATTCTGTTGAAGCTTTTAAAATTCTCTCTAGAATTTTCAAAATCCATGTCCACATGTTTATAATTTCACATAAAAAATTGCTAAAATTCCAGTTGAAATTTTTTCAAAGTCCCTTAAAAATTTTCCAATTTTTGTCCCAATTCTTCCCATTCCCATTGAAACTTTTCAAATCCCTCTCAAAATTGTTGAAATTCTCTTGAAGCTTTTAAAATTCTCTCTAGAATTTTCAAAATCCATGTCCACATGTTTACAATTTCACGTCAAAAAATGGCTAAAATTTCCAGTTGAAATTTTGTCAAAGTCCCTGAAAAATTTTCCAATTTTTGTCCCAATTCTTCCCATTCCCATTGAAACTTTTCAAATCCCTCTCAAAATTGTTGAAATTCTGTTGAAGCTTTTAAAATTCTCTCTAGAATTTTGAAAATCCATGTCCACATGTTTACAATTTCACGTCAAAATTGCTAAAATTCCAGTTGAAATTTTTTCAAAGTCCCTTAAAAATTTTCCAATTTTTGTCCCAATTCTTCCCATTCCCATTGAAACTTTTCAAATCCCTCTCAAAATTGTTGAAATTCTCTTGAAGCTTTTAAAATTCTCTCTAGAATTTTCAAAATCCATGTCCACATGTTTACAATTTCACGTCAAAAAATGGCTAAAATTCCAGTTGAAATTTTTTCAAAGTCCCTTAAAAATTTTCCAATTTTTGTCCCAATTCTTCCCATTCCCATTGAAACTTTTCAAATCCCTCTCAAAATTGTTGAAATTCTGTTGAAGCTTTTAAAATTCTCTCTAGAATTTTCAAAATCCATGTCCACATGTTTACAATTTCACATCAAAAAATTGCTAAAATTCCAGTTGAAATTTTTTCAAAGTCCCTTAAAAATTTTCCAATTTTTGTCCCAATTCTTCCCATTCCCATTGAAACTTTTCAAATCCCTCTCAAATTGTTGAAATTCTGTTGAAGCTTTTAAAATTCTCTCTAGAATTTTCAAAATCCATGGCCACATGTTTACAATTTCACGTAAAAAAAAATGCTAAAATTCCAGTTGAAATTTTTTCAAAGTCCCTTAAAAATTTTCCAATTTTTGTCCCAATTCTTCCCATTCCCATTGAAACTTTTCAAATCCCTGTCAAAATTGTTGAAATTCTGTTGAAGCTTTTAAAATTCTCTCTAGAATTTTCAAAATCCATGTCCACATGTTTACAATTTCACGTCAAAAAATTGGAAAATTCCAGTTGAAATTTTTTCAAAGTCCCTTAAAAATTTTCCAATTTTTGTACCAATTCTTCCCATTCCCATTGAAACTTTTCAAATCCCTCTCAAAATTGTTGAAATTCTCTTGAAGCTTTTAAAATTCTCTCTAGAATTTTCAAAATCCATGTCCACATGTTTATAATTTCACATAAAAAATTGCTAAAATTCCAGTTGAAATTTTTCAAAGTCCCTGAAAAATTTTCCAATTTTTGTCCCAATTCTTCCCATTCCCATTGAAACTTTTCAAATCCCTCTCAAAATTGTTGAAATTCTCTTGAAGCTTTTAAAATTCTCTCTAGAATTTTCAAAATCCATGTCCACATGTTTACAATTTCACGTCAAAAAATGGCTAAAATTCCAGTTGAAATTTTTTCAAAGTCCCTTAAAAATTTTCCAATTTTTGCCCCAATTCTTCCCATTCCCATTGAAACTTTTCAAATCCCTCTCCAAATTGTTGAAATTCTATTGAAGCTTTTAAAATTCTCTCTAGAATTTTCAAAATCCATGTCCACATGTTTACAATTTCACGTCAAAAAATGGCTAAAATTCCAGTTGAAATTTTTTCAAAGTCCCTTAAAAATTTTCCAATTTTTGTCCCAATTCTTCCCATTCCCATTGAAACTTTTCAAATCCCTCTCCAAATTGTTGAAATTCTGTTGAAGCTTTTAAAATTCTCTCTAGAATTTTCAAAATCCATGTCCACATGTTTACAATTTCACGTCAAAAAATGGCTAAAATTCCAGTTGAAATTTTTTCAAAGTCCCTGAAAAATTTTCCAATTTTTGTCCCAATTCTTCCCATTCCCATTGAAACTTTTCGAATCCCTCTCAAAATTGTTGAAATTCTGTTGAAGCTTTTAAAATTCTCTCTAGAATTTTCAAAATCCATGTCCACATGTTTACAATTTCACGTCAAAAAATGGCTAAAATTCCAGTTGAAATTTTTTCAAAGTCCCTTCAAAATTTTCCAATTTTTGTCCCAATTCTTCCCATTCCCATTGAAACTTTTCAAATCCCTCTCCAAATCGTTGAAATTCTGTTGAAGCTTTTAAAATTCTCTCTAGAATTTTCAAAATCCATGTCCACATGTTTACAATTTCACGTCAAAAAATGGCTAAAATTCCAGTTGAAATTTTTTCAAAGTCCCTTAAAAATTTTCCAATTTTTGTCCCAATTCTTCCCATTCCCATTGAAACTTTTCAAATCCCTCTCCAAATTGTTGAAATTCTGTTGAAGCTTTTAAAATTCTCTCTAGAATTTTCAAAATCCATGTCCACATGTTTACAATTTCACATCAAAAAATTGCTAAAATTCCAGTTGAAATTTTGTCAAAGTCCCTTAAAAATTTTCCAATTTTTGTCCCAATTCTTCCCATTCCCATTGAAACTTTTCAAATCCCTCTCAAAATTGTTGAAATTCTGTTGAAGCTTTTAAAATTCTCTCTAGAATTTTCAAAATCCATGGCCACATGTTTACAATTTCACATCAAAAAATTGCTAAAATTCCAGTTGAAATTTTGTCAAAGTCCCTTAAAAATTTTCCAATTTTTGTCCCAATTCTTCCCATTCCCATTGAAACTTTTCAAATCCCTCTCAAAATTGTTGAAATTCTGTTGAAGCTTTTAAAATTCTCTCTAGAATTTTCAAAATCCATGGCCACATGTTTACAATTTCACGTCAAATAATGGCTAAAATTCCAGTTGAAATTTTTTCAAAGTCCCTTAAAAATTTTCCAATTTTTGTCCCAATTCTTCCCGTTCCCATTGAAACTTTTCAAATCCCTCTCAAAATTGTTGAAATTCTGTTGAAGCTTTTAAAATTCTCTCTAGAATTTTCAAAATCTATGTCCACATGTTTACAATTTCACGTCAAAAAATGGCTAAAATTCCAGTTGAAATTTTTTCAAAGTCCCTGAAAAATTTTCCAATTTTTGTCCCAATTCTTCCCATTCCCATTGAAACTTTTCAAATCCCTCTCCAAATTGTTGAAATTCTGTTGAAGCTTTTAAAATTCTCTCTAGAATTTTCAAAATCCATGGCCACATGTTTACAATTTCACGTCAAAAAATTGGAAAATTCCAGTTGAAATTTTTTCAAAGTCCCTTAAAAATTTTCCAATTTTTGTCCCAATTCTTCCCATTCCCATTGAAACTTTTCAAATCCCTCTCAAAATTGTTGAAATTCTGTTGAAGCTTTTAAAATTCTCTCTAGAATTTTCAAAATCCATGTCCACATGTTTATAATTTCACATAAAAAATTGCTAAAATTCCAGTTGAAATTTTTTCAAAGTCCCTTAAAAATTTTCCAATTTTTGTCCCAATTCTTCCCATTCCCATTGAAACTTTTCAAATCCCTCTCAAAATTGTTGAAATTCTCTTGAAGCTTTTAAAATTCTCTCTAGAATTTTCAAAATCCATGTCCACATGTTTACAATTTCACGTCAAAAAATGGCTAAAATTCCAGTTGAAATTTTTTCAAAGTCCCTTAAAAATTTTCCAATTTTTGTCCCAATTCTTCCCATTCCCATTGAAACTTTTCAAATCCCTCTCAAAATTGTTGAAATTCTGTTGAAGCTTTTAAAATTCTCTCTAGAATTTTGAAAATCCATGTCCACATGTTTACAATTTCACGTCAAAATTGCTAAAATTCCAGTTGAAATTTTTTCAAAGTCCCTTAAAAATTTTCCAATTTTTGTCCCAATTCTTCCCATTCCCATTGAAACTTTTCAAATCCCTCTCAAAATTGTTGAAATTCTCTTGAAGCTTTTAAAATTCTCTCTAGAATTTTCAAAATCCATGTCCACATGTTTACAATTTCACGTCAAAAAATGGCTAAAATTCCAGTTGAAATTTTTTCAAAGTCCCTTAAAAATTTTCCAATTTTTGTCCCAATTCTTCCCATTCCCATTGAAACTTTTCAAATCCCTCTCAAAATTGTTGAAATTCTGTTGAAGCTTTTAAAATTCTCTCTAGAATTTTCAAAATCCATGTCCACATGTTTACAATTTCACATCAAAAAATTGCTAAAATTCCAGTTGAAATTTTTTCAAAGTCCCTTAAAAATTTTCCAATTTTTGTCCCAATTCTTCCCATTCCCATTGAAACTTTTCAAATCCCTCTCAAAATTGTTGAAATTCTGTTGAAGCTTTTAAAATTCTCTCTAGAATTTTCAAAATCCATGGCCACATGTTTACAATTTCACGTAAAAAAAAATGCTAAAATTCCAGTTGAAATTTTTTCAAAGTCCCTTAAAAATTTTCCAATTTTTGTCCCAATTCTTCCCATTCCCATTGAAACTTTTCAAATCCCTGTCAAAATTGTTGAAATTCTGTTGAAGCTTTTAAAATTCTCTCTAGAATTTTCAAAATCCATGTCCACATGTTTACAATTTCACGTCAAAAAATGGAAAATTCCAGTTGAAATTTTTTCAAAGTCCCTTAAAAATTTTCCAATTTTTGTACCAATTCTTCCCATTCCCATTGAAACTTTTCAAATCCCTCTCAAAATTGTTGAAATTCTCTTGAAGCTTTTAAAATTCTCTCTAGAATTTTCAAAATCCATGTCCACATGTTTATAATTTCACATAAAAAATTGCTAAAATTCCAGTTGAAATTTTTTCAAAGTCCCTGAAAAATTTTCCAATTTTTGTCCCAATTCTTCCCATTCCCATTGAAACTTTTCAAATCCCTCTCAAAATTGTTGAAATTCTCTTGAAGCTTTTAAAATTCTCTCTAGAATTTTCAAAATCCATGTCCACATGTTTACAATTTCACGTCAAAAAATGGCTAAAATTCCAGTTGAAATTTTTTCAAAGTCCCTTAAAAATTTTCCAATTTTTGCCCCAATTCTTCCCATTCCCATTGAAACTTTTCAAATCCCTCTCCAAATTGTTGAAATTCTATTGAAGCTTTTAAAATTCTCTCTAGAATTTTCAAAATCCATGTCCACATGTTTACAATTTCACGTCAAAAAATGGCTAAAATTCCAGTTGAAATTTTTTCAAAGTCCCTTAAAAATTTTCCAATTTTTGTCCCAATTCTTCCCATTCCCATTGAAACTTTTCAAATCCCTCTCCAAATTGTTGAAATTCTGTTGAAGCTTTTAAAATTCTCTCTAGAATTTTCAAAATCCATGTCCACATGTTTACAATTTCACGTCAAAAAATGGCTAAAATTCCAGTTGAAATTTTTCAAAGTCCCTGAAAAATTTTCCAATTTTTGTCCCAATTCTTCCCATTCCCATTGAAACTTTTCGAATCCCTCTCAAAATTGTTGAAATTCTGTTGAAGCTTTTAAAATTCTCTCTAGAATTTTCAAAATCCATGGCCACATGTTTACAATTTCACGTCAAAAAATTGCTAAAATTCCAGTTGAAATTTTTTCAAAGTCCCTTCAAAATTTTCCAATTTTTGTCCCAATTCTTCCCATTCCCATTGAAACTTTTCAAATCCCTCTCCAAATCGTTGAAATTCTGTTGAAGCTTTTAAAATTCTCTCTAGAATTTTCAAAATCCATGTCCACATGTTTACAATTTCACGTCAAAAAATGGCTAAAATTCCAGTTGAAATTTTTTCAAAGTCCCTTAAAAATTTTCCAATTTTTGTCCCAATTCTTCCCATTCCCATTGAAACTTTTCAAATCCCTCTCCAAATTGTTGAAATTCTGTTGAAGCTTTTAAAATTCTCTCTAGAATTTTCAAAATCCATGTCCACATGTTTACAATTTCACATCAAAAAATTGCTAAAATTCCAGTTGAAATTTTGTCAAAGTCCCTTAAAAATTTTCCAATTTTTGTCCCAATTCTTCCCATTCCCATTGAAACTTTTCAAATCCCTCTCAAAATTGTTGAAATTCTGTTGAAGCTTTTAAAATTCTCTCTAGAATTTTCAAAATCCATGGCCACATGTTTACAATTTCACGTCAAATAATGGCTAAAATTCCAGTTGAAATTTTTTCAAAGTCCCTTAAAAATTTTCCAATTTTTGTCCCAATTCTTCCCGTTCCCATTGAAACTTTTCAAATCCCTCTCAAAATTGTTGAAATTCTGTTGAAGCTTTTAAAATTCTCTCTAGAATTTTCAAAATCTATGTCCACATGTTTACAATTTCACGTCAAAAAATGGCTAAAATTCCAGTTGAAATTTTTTCAAAGTCCCTGAAAAATTTTCCAATTTTTGTCCCAATTCTTCCCATTCCCATTGAAACTTTTCAAATCCCTCTCCAAATTGTTGAAATTCTGTTGAAGCTTTTAAAATTCTCTCTAGAATTTTCAAAATCCATGGCCACATGTTTACAATTTCACGTCAAAAAATTGGAAAATTCCAGTTGAAATTTTTTCAAAGTCCCTTAAAAATTTTCCAATTTTTGTCCCAATTCTTCCCATTCCCATTGAAACTTTTCAAATCCCTCTCAAATTGTTGAAATTCTGTTGAAGCTTTTAAAATTCTCTCTAGAATTTTCAAAATCCATGTCCACATGCTTATAATTTCACATAAAAAATTGCTAAAATTCCAGTTGAAATTTTTTCAAAGTCCCTTAAAAATTTTCCAATTTTTGTCCCAATTCTTCCCATTCCCATTGAAACTTTTCAAATCCCTCTCAAAATTGTTGAAATTCTCTTGAAGCTTTTAAAATTCTCTCTAGAATTTTCAAAATCCATGTCCACATGTTTACAATTTCACGTCAAAAAATGGCTAAAATTCCAGTTGAAATTTTGTCAAAGTCCCTGAAAAATTTTCCAATTTTTGTCCCAATTCTTCCCATTCCCATTGAAACTTTTCAAATCCCTCTCAAAATTGTTGAAATTCTGTTGAAGCTTTTAAAATTCTCTCTAGAATTTTGAAAATCCATGTCCACATGTTTACAATTTCACGTCAAAATTGCTAAAATTCCAGTTGAAATTTTTTCAAAGTCCCTTAAAAATTTTCCAATTTTTGTCCCAATTCTTCCCATTCCCATTGAAACTTTTCAAATCCCTCTCAAAATTGTTGAAATTCTCTTGAAGCTTTTAAAATTCTCTCTAGAATTTTCAAAATCCATGTCCACATGTTTACAATTTCACGTCAAAAAATGGCTAAAATTCCAGTTGAAATTTTTTCAAAGTCCCTTAAAAATTTTCCAATTTTTGTCCCAATTCTTCCCATTCCCATTGAAACTTTTCAAATCCCTCTCAAAATTGTTGAAATTCTGTTGAAGCTTTTAAAATTCTCTCTAGAATTTTCAAAATCCATGTCCACATGTTTACAATTTCACATCAAAAAATTGCTAAAATTCCAGTTGAAATTTTTTCAAAGTCCCTTAAAAATTTTCCAATTTTTGTCCCAATTCTTCCCATTCCCATTGAAACTTTTCAAATCCCTCTCAAAATTGTTGAAATTCTGTTGAAGCTTTTAAAATTCTCTCTAGAATTTTCAAAATCCATGGCCACATGTTTACAATTTCACGTAAAAAAAAATGCTAAAATTCCAGTTGAAATTTTTTCAAAGTCCCTTAAAAATTTTCCAATTTTTGTCCCAATTCTTCCCATTCCCATTGAAACTTTTCAAATCCCTGTCAAAATTGTTGAAATTCTGTTGAAGCTTTTAAAATTCTCTCTAGAATTTCAAAATCCATGTCCACATGTTTACAATTTCACGTCAAAAAATTGGAAAATTCCAGTTGAAATTTTTTCAAAGTCCCTTAAAAATTTTCCAATTTTTGTACCAATTCTTCCCATTCCCATTGAAACTTTTCAAATCCCTCTCAAAATTGTTGAAATTCTCTTGAAGCTTTTAAAATTCTCTCTAGAATTTTCAAAATCCATGTCCACATGTTTATAATTTCACATAAAAAATTGCTAAAATTCCAGTTGAAATTTTTTCAAAGTCCCTGAAAAATTTTCCAATTTTTGTCCCAATTCTTCCCATTCCCATTGAAACTTTTCAAATCCCTCTCAAAATTGTTGAAATTCTCTTGAAGCTTTTAAAATTCTCTCTAGAATTTTCAAAATCCATGTCCACATGTTTACAATTTCACGTCAAAAAATGGCTAAAATTCCAGTTGAAATTTTTTCAAAGTCCCTTAAAAATTTTCCAATTTTTGCCCCAATTCTTCCCATTCCCATTGAAACTTTTCAAATCCCTCTCCAAATTGTTGAAATTCTATTGAAGCTTTTAAAATTCTCTCTAGAATTTTCAAAATCCATGTCCACATGTTTACAATTTCACGTCAAAAAATGGCTAAAATTCCAGTTGAAATTTTTTCAAAGTCCCTTAAAAATTTTCCAATTTTTGTCCCAATTCTTCCCATTCCCATTGAAACTTTTCAAATCCCTCTCCAAATTGTTGAAATTCTGTTGAAGCTTTTAAAATTCTCTCTAGAATTTTCAAAATCCATGTCCACATGTTTACAATTTCACGTCAAAAAATGGCTAAAATTCCAGTTGAAATTTTTTCAAAGTCCCTGAAAAATTTTCCAATTTTTGTCCCAATTCTTCCCATTCCCATTGAAACTTTTCGAATCCCTCTCAAAATTGTTGAAATTCTGTTGAAGCTTTTAAAATTCTCTCTAGAATTTTCAAAATCCATGTCCACATGTTTACAATTTCACGTCAAAAAATGGCTAAAATTCCAGTTGAAATTTTTTCAAAGTCCCTTAAAAATTTTCCAATTTTTGTCCCAATTCTTCCCATTCCCATTGAAATTTTTCAAATCCCTCTCAAAATTGTTGAAATTCTGTTGAAGCTTTTAAAATTCTCTCTAGAATTTTCAAAATCCATGTCCACATGTTTACAATTTCACGCCAAAAAATTGCTAAAATTCCAGTTGAAATTTTTTCAAAGTCCCTTAAAAATTTTCCAATTTTTGTCCCAATTCTTCCCATTCCCATTGAAACTTTTCAAATCCCTCTCAAAATTGTTGAAATTCTCTTGAAGCTTTTAAAATTCTCTCTAGAATTTTCAAAATCCATGTCCACATGTTTACAATTTCACGTCAAAAAATTGGAAAATTCCAGTTGAAATTTTTTCAAAGTCCCTTAAAAATTTTCCAATTTTTGTCCCAATTCTTCCCATTCCCATTGAAACTTTTCAAATCCCTCTCAAAATTGTTGAAATTCTGTTGAAGCTTTTAAAATTCTCTCTAGAATTTTCAAAATCCATGTCCACATGTTTATAATTTCACATAAAAAATTGCTAAAATTCCAGTTGAAATTTTTTCAAAGTCCCTTAAAAATTTTCCAATTTTTGTCCCAATTCTTCCCATTCCCATTGAAACTTTTCAAATCCCTCTCAAAATTGTGGAAATTCTGTTGAAGCTTTTAAAATTCTCTCTAGAATTTTCAAAATCCATGTCCACATGTTTACAATTTCACGTCAAAAAATGGCTAAAATTCCAGTTGAAATTTTTTCAAAGTCCCTTAAAAATTTTCCAATTTTTGTCCCAATTCTTCCCATTCCCATTGAAACTTTTCAAATCCCTCTCAAAATTGTTGAAATTCTCTTGAAGCTTTTAAAATTCTCTCTAGAATTTTCAAAATCCATGTCCACATGTTTACAATTTCACGCCAAAAAATGGCTAAAATTCCAGTTGAAATTTTTTCAAAGTCCCTGAAAAATTTCCAATTTTTGTCCCAATTCTTCCCATTCCCATTGAAACTTTTCAAATCCCTCTCAAAATTGTTGAAATTCTGTTGAAGCTTTTAAAATTCTCTCTAGAATTTTCAAAATCCATGTCCACATGTTTACAATTTCACGTCAAAAAATGGCTAAAATTCCAGTTGAAATTTTTTCAAAGTCCCTTAAAAATTTTCCAATTTTAGTCCCAATTCTTCCCATTCCCATTGAAACTTTTCAAATCCCTCTCAAAATTGTTGAAATTCTCTTGAAGCTTTTAAAATTCTCTCTAGAATTTTCAAAATCCATGGCCACATGTTTACAATTTCACGTCAAAAAATTGGAAAATTCCAGTTGAAATTTTTTCAAAGTCCCTTAAAAATTTTCCAATTTTTGTCCCAATTCTTCCCATTCCCATTGAAACTTTTCAAATCCCTCTCAAAATTGTTGAAATTCTGTTGAAGCTTTTAAAATTCTCTCTAGAATTTTCAAAATCCATGTCCACATGTTTATAATTTCACATAAAATATTGCTAAAATTCCAGTTGAAATTTTTTCAAAGTCCCTGAAAAATTTTCCAATTTTTGTCCCAATTCTTCCCATTCCCATTGAAACTTTTCAAATCCCTCTCAAAATTGTTGAAATTCTCTTGAAGCTTTTAAAATTCTCTCTAGAATTTTCAAAATCCATGGCCACATGTTTACAATTTCACGTCAAAAAATGGCTAAAATTCCAGTTGAAATTTTGTCAAAGTCCCTGAAAAATTTTCCAATTTTTGTCCCAATTCTTCCCATTCCCATTGAAACTTTTCAAATCCCTCTCAAAATTGTTGAAATTCTGTTGAAGCTTTTAAAATTCTCTCTAGAATTTTCAAAATCCACTTCAACATTTTTACAATTTCACGTCAAAATTACTAAAATTCCAGTTGAAATTTTTTCAAAGTCCCTTAAAAATTTTCCAATTTTTGTCCCAATTCTTCCCATTCCCATTGAAACTTTTCAAATCCCTCTCGAAATTGTGGAAATTCTCTTGAAGCTTTTAAAATTCTCTCTAGAATTTTCAAAATCCATGTCCACATGTTTACAATTTCACGTCAAAAAATGGCTAAAATTCCAGTTGAAATTTTTTCAAAGTCCCTTAAAAATTTTCCAATTTTTGTCCCAATTCTTCCCATTCCCATTGAAACTTTTCAAATCCCTCTCAAAATTGTTGAAATTCTCTTGAAGCTTTTAAAATTCTCTCTAGAATTTTCAAAATCCATGTCCACATGTTTACAATTTCACGTCAAAAAATTGCTAAAATTCCAGTTGAAATTTTTTCAAAGTCCTAAAAATTTTCCAATTTTTGTCTCAATTCTTCCCATTCCCATTGAAACTTTTCAAATCCCTCTCAAAATTGCTAAAATTCTGTTGAAGCTTTTAAAATTCTCTCTAGAATTTTCAAAATCCATGTCCACATGTTTACAATTTCACGTCAAAAAATGGCTAAAATTCCAGTTGAAATTTTTTCAAAGTCCCTTAAAAATTTTCCAATTTTTGTCCCAATTCTTCCCATTCCCATTGAAACTTTTCAAATCCCTCTCCAAATCGTTGAAATTCTGTTGAAGCTTTTAAAATTCTCTCTAGAATTTTCAAAATCCATGTCCACATGTTTACAATTTCACGTCAAAAAATGGCTAAAATTCCAGTTGAAATTTTTTCAAAGTCCCTTAAAAATTTTCCAATTTTTGTCCCAATTCTTCCATTCCCATTGAAACTTTTCAAATCCCTCTCCAAATTGTTGAAATTCTGTTGAAGCTTTTAAAATTCTCTCTAGAATTTTCAAAATCCATGTCCACATGTTTACAATTTCACATCAAAAAATGGCTAAAATTCCAGTTGAAATTTTGTCAAAGTCCCTGAAAAATTTTCCAATTTTTGTCCCAATTCTTCCCATTCCCATTGAAACTTTTCAAATCCCTCTCAAAATTGTTGAAATTCTCTTGAAGCTTTTAAAATTCTCTCTAGAATTTTCAAAATCCATGTCCACATGTTTACAATTTCACGTCAAAAATGGCTAAAATTCCAGTTGAAATTTTTTCAAAGTCCCTTAAAAATTTTCCAATTTTTGCCCCAATTCTTCCCATTCCCATTGAAACTTTTCAAATCCCTCTCCAAATTGTTGAAATTCTCTTGAAGCTTTTAAAATTCTCTCTAGAATTTTCAAAATCCATGTCCACATGTTTACAATTTCACGTCAAAAAATTGCTAAAATTCCAGTTGAAATTTTTTCAAAGTCCCTTAAAAATTTTCCAATTTTTGTCTCAATTCTTCCCATTCCCATTGAAACTTTTCAAATCCCTCTCAAAATTGCTAAAATTCTGTTGAAGCTTTTAAAATTCTCTCTAGAATTTTCAAAATCCATGTCCACATGTTTACAATTTCACGTCAAAAAATGGCTAAAATTCCAGTTGAAATTTTTTCAAAGTCCCTTAAAAATTTTCCAATTTTTGTCCCAATTCTTCCCATTCCCATTGAAACTTTTCAAATCCCTCTCCAAATCGTTGAAATTCTGTTGAAGCTTTTAAAATTCTCTCTAGAATTTTCAAAATCCATGTCCACATGTTTACAATTTCACGTCAAAAAATGGCTAAAATTCCAGTTGAAATTTTTTCAAAGTCCCTGAAAAATTTTCCAATTTTTGTCCCAATTCTTCCCATTCCCATTGAAACTTTTCAAATCCCTCTCCAAATTGTTGAAATTCTGTTGAAGCTTTTAAAATTCTCTCTAGAATTTTCAAAATCCATGTCCACATGTTTATAATTTCACATAAAAAATTGCTAAAATTCCAGTTGAAATTTTTTCAAAGTCCCTGAAAAATTTTCCAATTTTTGTCCCAATTCTTCCCATTCCCATTGAAACTTTTCAAATCCCTCTCCAAATTGTTGAAATTCTGTTGAAGCTTTTAAAATTCTCTCTAGAATTTTCAAAATCCATGTCCACATGTTTACAATTTCACGTCAAAAAATTGCTAAAATTCCAGTTGAAATTTTTTCAAAGTCCCTGAAAAATTTTCCAATTTTTGTCTCAATTCTTCCCATTCCCATTGAAACTTTTCAAATCCCTCTCAAAATTGCTAAAATTCTGTTGAAGCTTTTAAAATTCTCTCTAGAATTTTCAAAATCCATGTCCACATGTTTACAATTTCACGTCAAAAAATGGCTAAAATTCCAGTTGAAATTTTTTCAAAGTCCCTTAAAAATTTTCCAATTTTTGTCCCAATTCTTCCCATTCCCATTGAAACTTTTCAAATCCCTCTCCAAATCGTTGAAATTCTGTTGAAGCTTTTAAAATTCTCTCTAGAATTTTCAAAATCCATGTCCACATGTTTACAATTTCACGTCAAAAAATGGCTAAAATTCCAGTTGAAATTTTTTCAAAGTCCCTTAAAAATTTTCCAATTTTTGTCCCAATTCTTCCCATTCCCATTGAAACTTTTCAAATCCCTCTCCAAATTGTTGAAATTCTGTTGAAGCTTTTAAAATTCTCTCTAGAATTTTCAAAATCCATGTCCACATGTTTACAATTTCACATCAAAAAATTGCTAAAATTCCAGTTGAAATTTTGTCAAAGTCCCTTAAAAATTTTCCAATTTTTGTCCCAATTCTTCCCGTTCCCATTGAAACTTTTCAAATCCCTCTCAAAATTGTTGAAATTCTCTTGAAGCTTTTAAAATTCTCTCTAGAATTTTCAAAATCCATGGCCACATGTTTACAATTTCACGTCAAAAAATGGCTAAAATTCCAGTTGAAATTTTGTCAAAGTCCCTGAAAAATTTTCCAATTTTTGTCCCAATTCTTCCCGTTCCCATTGAAACTTTTCAAATCCCTCTCAAAATTGTTGAAATTCTGTTGAAGCTTTTAAAATTCTCCCTAGAATTTTCAAAATCTATGTCCACATGTTTACAATTTCACGTCAAAAAATGGCTAAAATTCCAGTTGAAATTTTTTCAAAGTCCCTGAAAAATTTTCCAATTTTTGTCCCAATTCTTCCCATTCCCATTGAAACTTTTCAAATCCCTCTCAAAATTGTGGAAATTCTGTTGAAGCTTTTAAAATTCTCTCTAGAATTTTCAAAATCCATGTCCACATGTTTACAATTTCACGTAAAAAAAAATGCTAAAATTCCAGTTGAAATTTTTTCAAAGTCCCTTAAAAATTTTCCAATTTTTATCCCAATTCTTCCCATTCCCATTGAAACTTTTCAAATCCCTCTCAAAATTGTTGAAATTCTCTTGAAGCTTTTAAAATTCTCTCTAGAATTTTCAAAATCCATGTCCACATGTTTACAATTTCACGTCAAAAAATTGGAAAATTCCAGTTAATTTTTTCAAAGTCCCTTAAAAATTTTCCAATTTTTGTCCCAATTCTTCCCATTCCCATTGAAACTTTTCAAATCCCTCTCAAAATTGTTGAAATTCTGTTGAAGCTTTTAAAATTCTCTCTAGAATTTTCAAAATCCATGTCCACATGTTTATAATTTCACATAAAAAATTGCTAAAATTCCAGTTGAAATTTTTTCAAAGTCCCTTAAAAATTTTCCAATTTTTGTCCCAATTCTTCCCATTCCCATTGAAACTTTCAAATCCCTCTCAAAATTGTGGAAATTCTCTTGAAGCTTTTAAAATTCTCTCTAGAATTTTCAAAATCCATGTCCACATGTTACAATTTCACGTCAAAAAATGGCTAAAATTCCAGTTGAAATTTTTTCAAAGTCCCTGAAAAATTTTCCAATTTTTGCCCCAATTCTTCCCATTCCCATTGAAACTTTTCAAATCCCTCTCCAAATTGTTGAAATTCTGTTGAAGCTTTTAAAATTCTCTCTAGAATTTTCAAAATCCATGTCCACATGTTTACAATTTCACGTCAAAAAATGGCTAAAATTCCAGTTGAAATTTTGTCAAAGTCCCTGAAAAATTTTCCAATTTTTGTCCCAATTCTTCCCATTCCCATTGAAACTTTTCGAATCCCTCTCAAAATTGTTGAAATTCTCTTGAAGCTTTTAAAATTCTCTCTAGAATTTTCAAAATCCATGTCCACATGTTACAATTTCACGTCAAAAAATGGCTAAAATTCCAGTTGAAATTTTTTCAAAGTCCCTTAAAAATTTTCCAATTTTTGTCCCAATTCTTCCCATTCCCATTGAAACTTTTCAAATCCCTCTCAAAATTGTGGAAATTCTGTTGAAGCTTTTAAAATTCTCTCTAGAATTTTGAAATCCATGTCCACATGTTTACAATTTCACGTCAAAAAATGGCTAAAATTCCAGTTGAAATTTTTTCAAAGTCCCTTAAAAATTTTCCAATTTTTGTCCCAATTCTTCCCATTCCCATTGAAACTTTTCAAATCCCTCTCAAAATTGTGGAAATTCTCTTGAAGCTTTTAAAATTCTCTCTAGAATTTTCAAAATCCATGTCCACATGTTTACAATTTCACGTCAAAAAATGGCTAAAATTCCAGTTGAAATTTTTTCAAAGTCCCTGAAAAATTTCCAATTTTTGTCCCAATTCTTCCATTCCCATTGAAACGTTTCAAATCCCTCTCAAAATTGTTGAAATTCTCTTGAAGCTTTTAAAATTCTCTCTAGAATTTTCAAAATCCATGTCCACATGTTTACAATTTCACATCAAAAAATTGCTAAAATTCCAGTTGAAATTTTTTCAAAGTCCCTGAAAAATTTTCCAATTTTTGTCCCAATTCTTCCCATTCCCATTGAAACTTTTCAAATCCCTCTCAATATTGTGGAAATTCTGTTGAAGCTTTTAAAATTCTCTCTAGAATTTTCAAAATCCATGGCCACATGTTTACAATTTCACGTCAAAAAATGGCTAAAATTCCAGTTGCAATTTTTCAAGTCCCTTAAAAATTTTCCAATTTTTGCCCCAATTCTTCCCATTCCCATTGAAACTTTTCAAATCCCTCTCAAAATTGTTGAAATTCTGTTGAAGCTTTTAAAATTCTCCCTAGAATTTTCAAAATCTATGTCCACATGTTTACAATTTCACGTCAAAAAATGGCTAAAATTCCAGTTGAAATTTTTTCAAAGTCCCTTAAAAATTTTCCAATTTTGTCCCAATTCTTCCCATTCCCATTGAAACTTTTCAAATCCCTCTCAAAATTGTTGAAATTCTCTTGAAGCTTTTAAAATTCTCTCTAGAATTTTCAAAATCCATGGCCACATGTTTACAATTTCACGTCAAAAAATTGGAAAATTCCAGTTGAAATTTTTCAAAGTCCCTTAAAAATTTTCCAATTTTTGTACCAATTCTTCCCATTCCCATTGAAACTTTTCAAATCCCTCTCAAAATTGTTGAAATTCTGTTGAAGCTTTTAAAATTCTCTCTAGAATTTTCAAAATCCATGTCCACATGTTTATAATTTCACATAAAAAATTGCTAAAATTCCAGTTGAAATTTTTCAAAGTCCTTAAAAATTTTCCAATTTTTGTCCCAATTCTTCCCATTCCCATTGAAACTTTTCAAATCCCTCTCAAAATTGTTGAAATTCTGTTGAAGCTTTTAAAATTCTCTCTAGAATTTCAAAATCCATGTCCACATGTTACAATTTCACGTCAAAAAATGGCTAAAATTCCAGTTGAAATTTTTTCAAAGTCCCTGAAAAATTTTCCAATTTTGTCCCAATTCTTCCCATTCCATTGAAACTTTTCAAATCCCTCTCAAAATTGTTGAAATTCTCTTGAAGCTTTTAAAATTCTCTCTAGATTTTCAAAATCCATGTCCACATGTTTACAATTTCACGCCAAAAAATGGCTAAAATTCCAGTTGAAATTTTTCAAAGTCCCTGAAAAATTTTCCAATTTTTGTCCCAATTCTTCCCATTCCCATTGAAACTTTTCAAATCCCTCTCAAAATTGTTGAAATTCTGTTGAAGCTTTTAAAATTCTCTCTAGAATTTTCAAAATCCATGTCCACATGTTTATAATTTCACATAAAAAAATTGCTAAAATTCCAAGTTGAAATTTTTTCAAAGTCCCTTAAAATTTTCCAATTTTTGTCCCAATTCTTCCCATTCCATTGAAACTTTTCAAATCCCTCTCAAAATTGTTGAAATTCTCTTGAAGCTTTTAAAATTCTCTCTAGAATTTTCAAAATCCATGTCCACATGTTTACAATTTCACGTCAAAAATGGCTAAAATTCCAGTTGAAATTTTTTCAAAGTCCCTTAAAAATTTTCCAATTTTTGTCCAATTCTTCCCATTCGTCCCAATTCTTCCCATTCCCATTGAAACTTTTCAAATCCCTCTCAAAATTGTGGAAATTCTGTTGAAGCTTTTAAAATTCTCTCTAGAATTTTCAAAATCCATGTCCACATGTTTATAATTTCACATAAAAAAATTGCTAAAATTCCAGTTGAAATTTTGTCAAAGTCCCTTAAAAATTTTCCAATTTTTGTCCCAATTCTTCCCATTCCCATTGAAACTTTTCAAATCCCTCTCAAAATTGTTGAAATTCTGTTGAAGCTTTTAAAATTCTCTCTAGAATTTTCAAAATCCATGTCCACATGTTTACAATTTCACGTCAAAAAATTGCTAAAATTCCAGTTGAAATTTTTTCAAAGTCCCTGAAAAATTTTCCAATTTTTGTCCCAATTCTTCCCATTCCCATTGAAACTTTTCAAATCCCTCTCAAAATTGTTGAAATTCTGTTGAAGCTTTTGAAATTCTCTCTAGAATTTTCAAAATCCATGTCCACATGTTTACAATTTCACGTCAAAAAATTGCTAAAATTCCAGTTGAAATTTTTTCAAAGTCCCTGAAAAATTTTCCAATTTTTGTCCCAATTCTTCCCATTCCCATTGAAACTTTTCAAGTCCCTCTCAAAATTGTGGAAATTCTGTTGAAGCTTTTAAAATTCTCTCTAGAATTTTCAAAATCCATGGCCACATGTTTACAATTTCACGTCAAAAAATGGCTAAAATTCCAGTTGAAATTTTTTCAAAGTCCCTTAAAAATTTTCCAATTTTTGTCCCAATTCTTCCCGTTCCCATTGAAACTTTTCAAATCCCTCTCAAAATTGTTGAAATTCTGTTGAAGCTTTTAAAATTCTCTCTAGAATTTTCAAAATCCATGGCCACATGTTTACAATTTCACGTCAAAAAATGGCTAAAATTCCAGTTGAAATTTTTTCAAAGTCCCTTAAAAATTTTCCAATTTTTGTCCCAATTCTTCCCATTCCCATTGAAACTTTTCAAATCCCTGTCAAAATTGTTGAAATTCTGTTGAAGCTTTTAAAATTCTCTCTAGAATTTTCAAAATCCATGTCCACATGTTTACAATTTCACGTCAAAAAATTGGAAAATTCCAGTTGAAATTTTTTCAAAGTCCCTTAAAAATTTTCCAATTTTTGTCCCAATTCTTCCCATTCCCATTGAAACTTTTCAAATCCCTCTCAAAATTGTTGAAATTCTGTTGAAGCTTTTAAAATTCTCTCTAGAATTTTCAAAATCCATGTCCACATGTTTATAATTTCACATAAAAAATTGCTAAAATTCCAGTTGAAATTTTTTCAAAGTCCCTTAAAAATTTTCCAATTTTTGTCCCAATTCTTCCCATTCCCATTGAAACTTTTCAAATCCCTCTCAAAATTGTGGAAATTCTGTTGAAGCTTTTAAAATTCTCTCTAGAATTTTCAAAATCCATGTCCACATGTTTACAATTTCACGTCAAAAAATGGCTAAAATTCCAGTTGAAATTTTGTCAAAGTCCCTTAAAAATTTTCCAATTTTTGTCCCAATTCTTCCCATTCCCATTGAAACTTTTCAAATCCCTCTCCAAATTGTTGAAATTCTGTTGAAGCTTTTAAAATTCTCTCTAGAATTTTCAAAATCCATGTCCACATGTTTACAATTTCACGCCAAAAAATGGCTAAAATTCCAGTTGAAATTTTTTCAAAGTCCCTGAAAAATTTTCCAATTTTTGTCCCAATTCTTCCCATTCCCATTGAAACTTTTCAAATCCCTCTCAAAATTGTTGAAATTCTCTTGAAGCTTTTAAAATTCTCTCTAGAATTTTCAAAATCCATGTCCACATGTTTATAATTTCACATAAAAAAATTGCTAAAATTCCAGTTGAAATTTTTTCAAAGTCCCTGAAAAATTTTCCAATTTTTGTCCCAATTCTTCCCATTCCCATTGAAACTTTTCAAATCCCTCTCAAAATTGTTGAAATTCTGTTGAAGCTTTTAAAATTCTCTCTAGAATTTTCAAAATCCATGTCCACATGTTTACAATTTCACGTCAAAAAATGGCTAAAATTCCAGTTGAAATTTTTTCAAAGTCCCTGAAAAATTTTCCAATTTTTGTCCCAATTCTTCCCATTCCCATTGAAACTTTTCAAATCCCTCTCAAAATTGTGGAAATTCTGTTGAAGCTTTTAAAATTCTCTCTAGAATTTTCAAAATCCATGTCCACATGTTTACAATTTCACGTCAAAAAATGGCTAAAATTCCAGTTGAAATTTTGTCAAAGTCCCTTAAAAATTTTCCAATTTTTGTCCCAATTCTTCCCATTCCCATTGAAACTTTTCAAATCCCTCTCAAAATTGTTGAAATTCTGTTGAAGCTTTTAAAATTCTCTCTAGAATTTTCAAAATCCATGTCCACATGTTTACAATTTCACGTCAAAAAATTGCTAAAATTCCAGTTGAAATTTTTTCAAAGTCCCTTAAAAATTTTCCAATTTTTGTCCCAATTCTTCCCATTCCCATTGAAACTTTTCAAATCCCTCTCCAAATTGTTGAAATTCTGTTGAAGCTTTTGAAATTCTCTCTAGAATTTTCAAAATCCATGTCCACATGTTTACAATTTCACGTCAAAAAATTGCTAAAATTCCAGTTGAAATTTTGTCAAAGTCCCTGAAAAATTTTTCAATTTTTGTCCCAATTCTTCCCATTCCCATTGAAACTTTTCAAATCCCTGTCAAAATTGTTGAAATTCTGTTGAAGCTTTTAAAATTCTCTCTAGAATTTTCAAAATCCATGGCCACATGTTTACAATTTCACGTCAAAAAATGGCTAAAATTCCAGTTGAAATTTTTTCAAAGTCCCTTAAAAATTTTCCAATTTTTGTCCCAATTCTTCCCGTTCCCATTGAAACTTTTCAAATCCCTCTCAAAATTGTTGAAATTCTGTTGAAGCTTTTAAAATTCTCTCTAGAATTTTCAAAATCCATGTCCACATGTTTACAATTTCACGTCAAAAAATTGGAAAATTCCAGTTGAAATTTTTTCAAAGTCCCTTAAAAATTTTCCAATTTTTGTCCCAATTCTTCCCATTCCCATTGAAACTTTTCAAATCCCTGTCAAAATTGTTGAAATTCTGTTGAAGCTTTTAAAATTCTCTCTAGAATTTTCAAAATCCATGGCCACATGTTTACAATTTCACGTCAAAAAATTGGAAAATTCCAGTTGAAATTTTTTCAAAGTCCCTTAAAAATTTTCCAATTTTTGTCCCAATTCTTCCCATTCCCATTGAAACTTTTCAAATCCCTCTCAAAATTGTGGAAATTCTGTTGAAGCTTTTAAAATTCTCTCTAGAATTTTCAAAATCCATGTCCACATGTTTACAATTTCACGTCAAAAAATGGCTAAAATTCCAGTTGAAATTTTTTCAAAGTCCCTTAAAAATTTTCCAATTTTTGTCCCAATTCTTCCCATTCCCATTGAAACTTTTCAAATCCCTCTCAAAATTGTTGAAATTCTCTTGAAGCTTTTAAAATTCTCTCTAGAATTTTCAAAATCCATGTCCACATGTTTACAATTTCACGCCAAAAAATGGCTAAAATTCCAGTTGAAATTTTTTCAAAGTCCCTTAAAAATTTTCCAATTTTTGTCCCAATTCTTCCCATTCCCATTGAAACTTTTCAAATCCCTCTCAAAATTGTTGAAATTCTCTTGAAGCTTTTAAAATTCTCTCTAGAATTTTCAAAATCCATGTCCACATGTTTATAATTTCACGTCAAAAAATGGCTAAAATTCCAGTTGAAATTTTTTCAAAGTCCCTGAAAAATTTTCCAATTTTTGTCCCAATTCTTCCCATTCCCATTGAAACTTTTCAAATCCCTCTCAAAATTGTTGAAATTCTGTTGAAGCTTTTAAAATTCTCTCTAGAATTTTCAAAATCCATGTCCACATGTTTACAATTTCACGTCAAAAAATTGCTAAAATTCCAGTTGAAATTTTTTCAAAGTCCCTGAAAAATTTTCCAATTTTTGTCCCAATTCTTCCCATTCCCATTGAAACTTTTCAAATCCCTCTCAAAATTGTGGAAATTCTGTTGAAGCTTTTAAAATTCTCTCTAGAATTTTCAAAATCCATGTCCACAAGTTTATAATTTCACATAAAAAAATTGCTAAAATTCCAGTTGAAATTTTTTCAAAGTCCCTTAAAAATTTTCCAATTTTTGTCCCAATTCTTCCCATTCCCATTGAAACTTTTCAAATCCCTCTCAAAATTGTTGAAATTCTGTTGAAGCTTTTAAAATTCTCTCTAGAATTTTCAAAATCCATGTCCACATGTTTACAATTTCACGTCAAAAAATTACTAAAATTCCAGTTGAAATTTTTTCAAAGTCTTAAATATTTTCCAATTTTTGTCCCAATTCTTCCCATTCCCATTGAAACTTTTCAAATCCCTCTCAAAATTGTTGAAATTCTGTTGAAGCTTTTGAAATTCTCTCTAGAATTTTCAAAATCCATGTCCACATGTTTACAATTTCACGTCAAAAAATTGCTAAAATTCCAGTTGAAATTTTTTCAAAGTCCCTGAAAAATTTTCCAATTTTTGTCCCAATTCTTCCCATTCCCATTGAAACTTTTCAAATCCCTCTCAAAATTGTGGAAATTCTGTTGAAGCTTTTAAAATTCTCTCTAGAATTTTCAAAATCCATGTCCACATGTTTACAATTTCACGTCAAAAAATGGCTAAATTCCAGTTGAAATTTTTTCAAAGTCCCTTAAAAATTTTCCAATTTTTGTCCCAATTCTTCCCGTTCCCATTGAAACTTTTCAAATCCCTCTCAAAATTGTTGAAATTCTGTTGAAGCTTTTAAAATTCTCTCTAGAATTTTCAAAATCCATGGCCACATGTTTACAATTTCACGTCAAAAAATTGCTAAAATTCCAGTTGAAATTTTTTCAAAGTCCCTGAAAAATTTTCCAATTTTTGTCCCAATTCTTCCCATTCCCATTGAAACTTTTCAAATCCCTCTCAAAACTGTTGAAATCCTATTGAAAGTTTGAAACTTCTCTCTAGAATTTTTAAATCCACTTCAAAATGTTTGCAATTTCACGTCAAAAAATGGCTAAAATTCCAGTTGAAATTTTTTCAAAGTCCCTGAAAAATTTTCCAATTTTTGTCCCAATTCTTCCCATTCCCATTGAAACTTTTCAAATCCCTCTCAAAATTGTTGAAATTCTGTTGAAACTTTTAAAATTCTCTCTAGAATTTTCAAAATCCATGTCCACATGTTTACAATTTCACGTCAAAAAATTGGTAAAATTCCAGTTGAAATTTTTTCAAAGTCCCTGAAAAATTTTCCAATTTTTGTCCCAATTCTTCCCATTCCCATTGAAACTTTTCAAATCCCTCTCAAAATTGTTGAAATTCTCTTGAAGCTTTTAAAATTCTCTCTAGAATTTTCAAAATCCATGGCCACATGTTACAATTTCACGTCAAAAAATGGCTAAATTCCAGTTGAAATTTTTTCAAAGTCCCTTAAAAATTTTCCAATTTTTGTCCCAATTCTTCCCGTTCCCATTGAAACTTTTCAAATCCCTCTCAAAATTGTTGAAATTCTGTTGAAGCTTTTAAAATTCTCTCTAGAATTTTCAAAATCCATGTCCACATGTTTACAATTTCACGTCAAAAAATTGGAAAATTCCAGTTGAAATTTTTTCAAAGTCCCTTAAAAATTTTCCAATTTTGTCCCAATTCTTCCCATTCCCATTGAAACTTTTCAAATCCCTGTCAAAATTGTTGAAATTCTGTTGAAGCTTTTAAAATTCTCTCTAGAATTTTCAAAATCCATGGCCACATGTTTACAATTTCACGTCAAAAAATTGGAAAATTCCAGTTGAAATTTTTTCAAAGTCCCTTAAAATTTTCCAATTTTTGTCCCAATTCTTCCCATTCCCATTGAAACTTTTCAAATCCCTCTCAAAATTGTGGAAATTCTGTTGAAGCTTTTAAAATTCTCTCTAGAATTTTCAAAATCCATGTCCACATGTTTACAATTTCACGCCAAAAAATGGCTAAAATTCCAGTTGAAATTTTTTCAAAGTCCCTTAAAAATTTTCCAATTTTTGTCCCAATTCTTCCCATTCCCATTGAAACTTTTCAAATCCCTCTCAAAATTGTTGAAATTCTCTTGAAGCTTTTAAAATTCTCTCTAGAATTTTCAAAATCCATGTCCACATGTTTACAATTCACGCCAAAAAATGGCTAAAATTCCAGTTGAAATTTTTTTCAAAGTCCTTAAAAATTTTCCAATTTTTGTCCCAATTCTTCCATTCCCATTGAAACTTTTCAAATCCCTCTCAAAATTGTTGAAATTCTCTTGAAGCTTTTAAAATTCTCTCTAGAATTTTCAAAATCCATGTCCACATGTTTATAATTTCACGTCAAAAAATGGCTAAAATTCCAGTTGAAATTTTTTCAAAGTCCCTGAAAAATTTTCCAATTTTTGTCCCAATTCTTCCCATTCCCATTGAAACTTTTCAAATCCCTCTCAAAATTGTTGAAATTCTGTTGAAGCTTTTAAAATTCTCTCTAGAATTTTCAAAATCCATGTCCACATGTTTACAATTTCACGTCAAAAAATTGCTAAAATTCCAGTTGAAATTTTTTCAAAGTCCCTGAAAAATTTTCCAATTTTTGTCCCAATTCTTCCCATTCCCATTGAAACTTTTCAAATCCCTCTCAAAATTGTGGAAATTCTGTTGAAGCTTTTAAAATTCTCTCTAGAATTTTCAAAATCCATGTCCACAAGTTTATAATTTCACATAAAAAAATTGCTAAAATTCCAGTTGAAATTTTTTCAAAGTCCCTTAAAAATTTTCCAATTTTTGTCCCAATTCTTCCCATTCCCATTGAAACTTTTCAAATCCCTCTCAAAATTGTTGAAATTCTGTTGAAGCTTTTAAAATTCTCTCTAGAATTTTCAAAATCCATGTCCACATGTTTACAATTTCACGTCAAAAAATTACTAAAATTCCAGTTGAAATTTTTTCAAAGTCCCTTAAATATTTTCCAATTTTTGTCCCAATTCTTCCCATTCCCATTGAAACTTTTCAAATCCCTCTCCAAATTGTTGAAATTCTGTTGAAGCTTTTGAAATTCTCTCTAGAATTTTCAAAATCCATGTCCACATGTTTACAATTTCACGTCAAAAAATTGCTAAAATTCCAGTTGAAATTTTTTCAAAGTCCCTGAAAAATTTTCCAATTTTTGTCCCAATTCTTCCCATTCCCATTGAAACTTTTCAAATCCCTCTCAAAATTGTGGAAATTCTGTTGAAGCTTTTAAAATTCTCTCTAGAATTTTCAAAATCCATGTCCACATGTTTACAATTTCACGTCAAAAAATGGCTAAAATTCCAGTTGAAATTTTTTCAAAGTCCCTTAAAAATTTTCCAATTTTTGTCCCAATTCTTCCCGTTCCCATTGAAACTTTTCAAATCCCTCTCAAAATTGTTGAAATTCTGTTGAAGCTTTTAAAATTCTCTCTAGAATTTTCAAAATCCATGGCCACATGTTTACAATTTCACGTCAAAAAATTGCTAAAATTCCAGTTGAAATTTTTTCAAAGTCCCTGAAAAATTTTCCAATTTTTGTCCCAATTCTTCCCATTCCCATTGAAACTTTTCAAATCCCTCTCAAAACTGTTGAAATCCTATTGAAAGTTTGAAACTTCTCTCTAGAATTTTTAAAATCCACTTCAAAATGTTTGCAATTTCACGTCAAAAAATGGCTAAAATTCCAGTTGAAATTTTTTCAAAGTCCCTGAAAAATTTTCCAATTTTTGTCCCAATTCTTCCCATTCCCATTGAAACTTTTCAAATCCCTCTCAAAATTGTTGAAATTCTGTTGAAACTTTTAAAATTCTCTCTAGAATTTTCAAAATCCATGTCCACATGTTTACAATTTCACGTCAAAAAATTGGTAAAATTCCAGTTGAAATTTTTTCAAAGTCCCTGAAAAATTTTCCAATTTTTGTCCCAATTCTTCCCATTCCCATTGAAACTTTTCAAATCCCTCTCAAAATTGTTGAAATTCTCTTGAAGCTTTTAAAATTCTCTCTAGAATTTTCAAAATCCATGTCCACATGTTTACAATTTCACGTCAAAAAATTGGTAAAATTCCAGTTGAAATTTTTTCAAAGTCCCTTAAAAATTTTCCAATTTCTGTCCCAATTCTTCCCATTCCCATTGAAACTTTTCAAATCCCTCTCAAAATTGTTGAAATTCTATTGAAGCTTTTAAAATTCTCTCTAGAATTTTCAAAATCCATGTCCACATGTTTACAATTTCACGTCAAAAAATGGCTAAAATTCCAGTTGAAATTTTTTCAAAGTCCCTTAAAAATTTTCCAATTTTTGTCCCAATTCTTCCCATTCCCATTGAAACTTTTCAAATCCCTCTCAAAATTGTTGAAATTCTCTTGAAGCTTTTAAAATTCTCTCTAGAATTTTCAAAATCCATGTCCACATGTTTACAATTTCACGTCAAAAAATGGCTAAAATTCCAGCTGAAATTTTTTCAAAGTCCCTGAAAAATTTTCCAATTTTTGTCCCAATTCTTCCCATTCCCATTGAAACTTTTCAAATCCCTCTCAAAATTGTTGAAATTCTGTTGAAGCTTTTAAAATTCTTTCTAGAATTTTCAAAATCCACTTCAACATGTTTACAATTTCACGTCAAAATGGCTAAAATTCCAGTTGAAATTTTTTCAAAGTCCCTTAAAAATTTTCCAATTTTTGTCCCAATTCTTCCCATTCCCATTGAAACTTTTCAAATCCCTCTCAAAATTGTTGAAATTCTGTTGAAGCTTTTAAAATTCTCTCTAGAATTTTCAAAATCCATGTCCACATGTTTACAATTTCACGTCAAAATTGCTAAAATTCCATTTGAAATTTTTTCAAAGTCCCTTAAAAATTTTCCAATTTTTGCCCCAATTCTTCCCATTCCCATTGAAACTTTTCAAATCCCTCTCAAAATTGTTGAAATTCTCTTGAAGCTTTTAAAATTCTCTCTAGAATTTTCAAAATCCATGTCCACATGTTTACAATTTCACGTCAAAAAATTGGAAAATTCCAGTTGAAATTTTTTCAAAGTCCCTTAAAAATTTTCCAATTTTTGTCCCAATTCTTCCCATTCCCATTGAAACTTTTCAAATCCCTCTCAAAATTGTTGAAATTCTGTTGAAGCTTTTAAAATTCTCTCTAGAATTTTCAAAATCCATGTCCACATGTTTACAATTTCACGTCAAAAAATGGCTAAAATTCCAGTTGAAATTTTTTCAAAGTCCCTTAAAAATTTTCCAATTTTTGTCCCAATTCTTCCCATTCCCATTGAAACTTTTCAAATCCCTCTCAAAATTGTTGAAATTCTCTTGAAGCTTTTAAAATTCTCTCTAGAATTTTCAAAATCCATGTCCACATGTTTACAATTTCACGTCAAAAAATGGCTAAAATTCCAGTTGAAATTTTTTCAAAGTCCCTTAAAAATTTTCCAATTTTTGTCCCAATTCTTCCCATTCCCATTGAAACTTTTCAAATCCCTCTCAAAATTGTTGAAATTCTCTTGAAGCTTTTAAAATTCTCTCTAGAATTTTCAAAATCCATGTCCACATGTTTACAATTTCACGTCAAAAAATGGCTAAAATTCCAGTTGCAATTTTTTCAAAGTCCCTTAAAAATTTTCCAATTTTTGTCCCAATTCTTCCCATTCCCATTGAAACTTTTCAAATCCCTCTCAAAATTGTTGAAATTCTGTTGAAGCTTTTAAAATTCTCTCTAGAATTTTCAAAATCCATGTCCACATGTTTACAATTTCACGTCAAAAAATGGCTAAAATTCCAGTTGAAATTTTTTCAAAGTCCCTTAAAAATTTTCCAATTTTTGTCCCAATTCTTCCCATTCCCATTGAAACTTTTCAAATCCCTCTCAAAATTGTTGAAATTCTCTTGAAGCTTTTAAAATTCTCTCTAGAATTTTCAAAATCCATGTCCACATGTTTACAATTTCACGTCAAAAAATGGCTAAAATTCCAGTTGCAATTTTTTCAAAGTCCCTTAAAAATTTTCCAATTTTTGTCCCAATTCTTCCCATTCCCATTGAAACTTTTCAAATCCCTCTCAAAATTGTTGAAATTCTCTTGAAGCTTTTAAAATTCTCTCTAGAATTTTCAAAATCCATGTCCACATGTTTACAATTTCACGTCAAAAAATGGCTAAAATTCCAGTTGAAATTTTTTCAAAGTCCCTGAAAAATTTTCCAATTTTTGTCCCAATTCTTCCCATTCCCATTGAAACTTTTCAAATCCCTCTCAAAATTGTTGAAATTCTCTTGAAGCTTTTAAAATTCTCTCTAGAATTTTCAAAATCCATGGCCACATGTTTACAATTTCACGTCAAAAAATGGCTAAAATTCCAGTTGCAATTTTGTCAAAGTCCCTGAAAAATTTTCCAATTTTTGTCCCAATTCTTCCCATTCCCATTGAAACTTTTCAAATCCCTCTCAAAATTGTTGAAATTCTGTTGAAGCTTTTAAAATTCTCTCTAGAATTTTCAAAATCCATGTCCACATGTTTACAATTTCACGTCAAAAAATGGCTAAAATTCCAGTTGAAATTTTTTCAAAGTCCCTGAAAAATTTTCCAATTTTTGTCCCAATTCTTCCCATTCCCATTGAAACTTTTCAAATCCCTGTCAAAATTGTTGAAATTCTGTTGAAGCTTTTAAAATTCTCTCTAGAATTTTCAAAATCCATGGCCACATGTTTACAATTTCACGTCAAAAAATGGCTAAAATTCCAGTTGAAATTTTTTCAAAGTCCCTTAAAAATTTTCCAATTTTTGTCCCAATTCTTCCCGTTCCCATTGAAACTTTTCAAATCCCTCTCAAAATTGTTGAAATTCTGTTGAAGCTTTTAAAATTCTCTCTAGAATTTTCAAAATCCATGTCCACATGTTTACAATTTCACGTAAAAAAATGGCTAAAATTCCAGTTGAAATTTTTTCAAAGTCCCTTAAAAATTTTCCAATTTTTGTCCCAATTCTTCCCATTCCCATTGAAACTTTTCAAATCCCTGTCAAAATTGTTGAAATTCTGTTGAAGCTTTTAAAGTTCTCTCTAGAATTTTCAAAATCCATGTCCACATGTTTACAATTTCACGTCAAAAAATGGCTAAAATTCCAGTTGAAATTTTTTCAAAGTCCCTTAAAAATTTTCCAATATTTGTCCCAATTCTTCCCGTTCCCATTGAAACTTTTCAAATCCCTCTCAAAATTGTTGAAATTCTCTTGAAGCTTTTAAAATTCTCTCTAGAATTTTCAAAATCCATGGCCACATGTTTACAATTTCACGTCAAAAAATTGCTAAAATTCCAGTTGAAATTTTTTCAAAGTCCCTTAAAAATTTTCCGATTTTTGTCCCAATTCTTCCCATTCCCATTGAAACTTTTCAAGTCCCTCTCAAAATTGTGGAAATTCTGTTGAAGCTTTTAAAATTCTCTCTAGAATTTTCAAAATCCATGTCCACATGTTTACAATTTCACGTCAAAAAATGGCTAAAATGCCAGTTGAAATTTTTTCAAAGTCCCTTAAAAATTTTCCAATTTTTGTCCCAATTCTTCCCATTCCCATTGAAACTTTTCAAATCCCTCTCAAAATTGTTGAAATTCTGTTGAAGCTTTTAAAATTCTTTCTAGAATTTTCAAAATCCACTTCAACATGTTTACAATTTCACGTCAAAATGGCTAAAATTCCAGTTGAAATTTTTTCAAAGTCCCTTAAAAATTTTCCAATTTTTGTCCCAATTCTTCCCATTCCCATTGAAACTTTTCAAATCCCTCTCAAAATTGTTGAAATTCTGTTGAAGCTTTTAAAATTCTCTCTAGAATTTTCAAAATCCATGTCCACATGTTTACAATTTCACGTCAAAATTGCTAAAATTCCATTTGAAATTTTTTCAAAGTCCCTTAAAAATTTTCCAATTTTTGCCCCAATTCTTCCCATTCCCATTGAAACTTTTCAAATCCCTCTCAAAATTGTTGAAATTCTGTTGAAGCTTTTAAAATTCTCTCTAGAATTTTCAAAATCCATGTCCACATGTTTACAATTTCACGTCAAAAAATGGCTAAAATTCCAGTTGAAATTTTTTCAAAGTCCCTGAAAAATTTTCCAATTTTTGTCCCAATTCTTCCCATTCCCATTGAAACTTTTCAAATCCCTCTCAAAATTGTTGAAATTCTGTTGAAGCTTTTAAAATTCTCTCTAGAATTTTCAAAATCCATGTCCACATGTTTACAATTTCACGTCAAAAAATGGCTAAAATTCCAGTTGAAATTTTTTCAAAGTCCCTTAAAAATTTTCCAATTTTTGTCCCAATTCTTCCCATTCCCATTGAAACTTTTCAAATCCCTCTCAAAATTGTTGAAATTCTCTTGAAGCTTTTAAAATTCTCTCTAGAATTTTCAAAATCCATGTCCACATGTTTACAATTTCACGTCAAAAAATGGCTAAAATTCCAGTTGAAATTTTTTCAAAGTCCCTTAAAAATTTTCCAATTTTTGTCCCAATTCTTCCCATTCCCATTGAAACTTTTCAAATCCCTCTCAAAATTGTTGAAATTCTCTTGAAGCTTTTAAAATTCTCTCTAGAATTTTCAAAATCCATGTCCACATGTTTACAATTTCACGTCAAAATTGCTAAAATTCCATTTGAAATTTTTTCAAAGTCCCTTAAAAATTTTCCAATTTTTGCCCCAATTCTTCCCATTCCCATTGAAACTTTTCAAATCCCTCTCAAAATTGTTGAAATTCTGTTGAAGCTTTTAAAATTCTCTCTAGAATTTTCAAAATCCATGTCCACATGTTTACAATTTCACGTCAAAAAATTGCTAAAATTCCAGTTGAAATTTTTTCAAAGTCCCTGAAAAATTTTCCAATTTTTGTCCCAATTCTTCCCATTCCCATTGAAACTTTTCAAATCCCTCTCAAAATTGTTGAAATTCTCTTGAAGCTTTTAAAATTCTCTCTAGAATTTTCAAAATCCATGTCCACATGTTTACAATTTCACGTCAAAAAATGGCTAAAATTCCAGTTGAAATTTTTTCAAAGTCCCTTAAAAATTTTCCAATTTTTGTCCCAATTCTTCCCATTCCCATTGAAACTTTTCAAATCCCTCTCAAAATTGTTGAAATTCTCTTGAAGCTTTTAAAATTCTCTCTAGAATTTTCAAAATCCATGTCCACATGTTTACAATTTCACGTCAAAAAATGGCTAAAATTCCAGTTGAAATTTTTTCAAAGTCCCTTAAAAATTTTCCAATTTTTGTCCCAATTCTTCCCATTCCCATTGAAACTTTTCAAATCCCTCTCAAAATTGTTGAAATTCTCTTGAAGCTTTTAAAATTCTCTCTAGAATTTTCAAAATCCATGTCCACATGTTTACAATTTCACGTCAAAAAATGGCTAAAATTCCAGTTGCAATTTTTTCAAAGTCCCTTAAAAATTTTCCAATTTTTGTCCCAATTCTTCCCATTCCCATTGAAACTTTTCAAATCCCTCTCAAAATTGTTGAAATTCTCTTGAAGCTTTTAAAATTCTCTCTAGAATTTTCAAAATCCATGTCCACATGTTTACAATTTCACGTCAAAAAATGGCTAAAATTCCAGTTGAAATTTTTTCAAAGTCCCTGAAAAATTTTCCAATTTTTGTCCCAATTCTTCCCATTCCCATTGAAACTTTTCAAATCCCTCTCAAAATTGTTGAAATTCTCTTGAAGCTTTTAAAATTCTCTCTAGAATTTTCAAAATCCATGGCCACATGTTTACAATTTCACGTCAAAAAATGGCTAAAATTCCAGTTGCAATTTTTTCAAAGTCCCTTAAAAATTTTCCAATTTTTGTCCCAATTCTTCCCATTCCCATTGAAACTTTTCAAATCCCTCTCAAAATTGTTGAAATTCTCTTGAAGCTTTTAAAATTCTCTCTAGAATTTTCAAAATCCATGGCCACATGTTTACAATTTCACGTCAAAAAATGGCTAAAATTCCAGTTGAAATTTTTTCAAAGTCCCTTAAAAATTTTCCAATTTTTGTCCCAATTCTTCCCGTTCCCATTGAAACTTTTCAAATCCCTCTCAAAATTGTTGAAATTCTGTTGAAGCTTTTAAAATTCTCTCTAGAATTTTCAAAATCCATGTCCACATGTTTACAATTTCACGTCAAAAAATGGCTAAAATTCCAGTTGAAATTTTTTCAAAGTCCCTTAAAAATTTTCCAATTTTTGTCCCAATTCTTCCCATTCCCATTGAAACTTTTCAAATCCCTGTCAAAATTGTTGAAATTCTGTTGAAGCTTTTAAAGTTCTCTCTAGAATTTTCAAAATCCATGTCCACATGTTTACAATTTCACGTCAAAAAATGGCTAAAATTCCAGTTGAAATTTTTTCAAAGTCCCTTAAAAATTTTCCAATATTTGTCTCAATTCTTCCCGTTCCCATTGAAACTTTTCAAATCCCTCTCAAAATTGTTGAAATTCTCTTGAAGCTTTTAAAATTCTCTCTAGAATTTTCAAAATCCATGGCCACATGTTTACAATTTCACGTCAAAAAATTGCTAAAATTCCAGTTGAAATTTTTTCAAAGTCCCTTAAAAATTTTCCGATTTTTGTCCCAATTCTTCCCATTCCCATTGAAACTTTTCAAGTCCCTCTCAAAATTGTGGAAATTCTGTTGAAGCTTTTAAAATTCTCTCTAGAATTTTCAAAATCCATGTCCACATGTTTACAATTTCACGTCAAAAAATGGCTAAAATTCCAGTTGAAATTTTTTCAAAGTCCCTTAAAAATTTTCCAATTTTTGTCCCAATTCTTCCCATTCCCATTGAAACTTTTCAAATCCCTCTCAAAACTGTTGAAATCCTATTGAAAGTTTGAAACTTCTCTCTAGAATTTTTAAAATCCACTTCAAAATGTTTGCAATTTCACGTCAAAATGGCTAAAATTCCAGTTGAAATTTTTTCAAAGTCCCTTAAAAATTTTCCAATTTTTGTCCCAATTCTTCCCATTCCCATTGAAACTTTTCAAATCCCTCTCAAAATTGTTGAAATTCTCTTGAAGCTTTTAAAATTCTCTCTAGAATTTTCAAAATCCATGTCCACATGTTTACAATTTCACGTCAAAAAATGGCTAAAATTCCAGTTGCAATTTTTTCAAAGTCCCTTAAAAATTTTCCAATTTTTGTCCCAATTCTTCCCATTCCCATTGAAACTTTTCAAATCCCTCTCAAAATTGTTGAAATTCTCTTGAAGCTTTTAAAATTCTCTCTAGAATTTTCAAAATCCATGTCCACATGTTTACAATTTCACGTCAAAAAATGGCTAAAATTCCAGTTGAAATTTTTTCAAAGTCCCTGAAAAATTTTCCAATTTTTGTCCCAATTCTTCCCATTCCCATTGAAACTTTTCAAATCCCTCTCAAAATTGTTGAAATTCTCTTGAAGCTTTTAAAATTCTCTCTAGAATTTTCAAAATCCATGGCCACATGTTTACAATTTCACGTCAAAAAATGGCTAAAATTCCAGTTGCAATTTTGTCAAAGTCCCTGAAAAATTTTCCAATTTTTGTCCCAATTCTTCCCATTCCCATTGAAACTTTTCAAATCCCTCTCAAAATTGTTGAAATTCTGTTGAAGCTTTTAAAATTCTCTCTAGAATTTTCAAAATCCATGTCCACATGTTTACAATTTCACGTCAAAAAATGGCTAAAATTCCAGTTGAAATTTTTTCAAAGTCCCTGAAAAATTTTCCAATTTTTGTCCCAATTCTTCCCATTCCCATTGAAACTTTTCAAATCCCTGTCAAAATTGTTGAAATTCTGTTGAAGCTTTTAAAATTCTCTCTAGAATTTTCAAAATCCATGGCCACATGTTTACAATTTCACGTCAAAAAATGGCTAAAATTCCAGTTGAAATTTTTTCAAAGTCCCTTAAAAATTTTCCAATTTTTGTCCCAATTCTTCCCGTTCCCATTGAAACTTTTCAAATCCCTCTCAAAATTGTTGAAATTCTGTTGAAGCTTTTAAAATTCTCTCTAGAATTTTCAAAATCCATGTCCACATGTTTACAATTTCACGTAAAAAAATGGCTAAAATTCCAGTTGAAATTTTTTCAAAGTCCCTTAAAAATTTTCCAATTTTTGTCCCAATTCTTCCCATTCCCATTGAAACTTTTCAAATCCCTGTCAAAATTGTTGAAATTCTGTTGAAGCTTTTAAAGTTCTCTCTAGAATTTTCAAAATCCATGTCCACATGTTTACAATTTCACGTCAAAAAATGGCTAAAATTCCAGTTGAAATTTTTTCAAAGTCCCTTAAAAATTTTCCAATATTTGTCCCAATTCTTCCCGTTCCCATTGAAACTTTTCAAATCCCTCTCAAAATTGTTGAAATTCTCTTGAAGCTTTTAAAATTCTCTCTAGAATTTTCAAAATCCATGGCCACATGTTTACAATTTCACGTCAAAAAATTGCTAAAATTCCAGTTGAAATTTTTTCAAAGTCCCTTAAAAATTTTCCGATTTTTGTCCCAATTCTTCCCATTCCCATTGAAACTTTTCAAGTCCCTCTCAAAATTGTGGAAATTCTGTTGAAGCTTTTAAAATTCTCTCTAGAATTTTCAAAATCCATGTCCACATGTTTACAATTTCACGTCAAAAAATGGCTAAAATGCCAGTTGAAATTTTTTCAAAGTCCCTTAAAAATTTTCCAATTTTTGTCCCAATTCTTCCCATTCCCATTGAAACTTTTCAAATCCCTCTCAAAATTGTTGAAATTCTGTTGAAGCTTTTAAAATTCTTTCTAGAATTTTCAAAATCCACTTCAACATGTTTACAATTTCACGTCAAAATGGCTAAAATTCCAGTTGAAATTTTTTCAAAGTCCCTTAAAAATTTTCCAATTTTTGTCCCAATTCTTCCCATTCCCATTGAAACTTTTCAAATCCCTCTCAAAATTGTTGAAATTCTGTTGAAGCTTTTAAAATTCTCTCTAGAATTTTCAAAATCCATGTCCACATGTTTACAATTTCACGTCAAAATTGCTAAAATTCCAGTTGAAATTTTTTCAAAGTCCCTTAAAAATTTTCCAATTTTTGCCCCAATTCTTCCCATTCCCATTGAAACTTTTCAAATCCCTCTCAAAATTGTTGAAATTCTGTTGAAGCTTTTAAAATTCTCTCTAGAATTTTCAAAATCCATGTCCACATGTTTACAATTTCACGTCAAAAAATGGCTAAAATTCCAGTTGAAATTTTTTCAAAGTCCCTGAAAAATTTTCCAATTTTTGTCCCAATTCTTCCCATTCCCATTGAAACTTTTCAAATCCCTCTCAAAATTGTTGAAATTCTGTTGAAGCTTTTAAAATTCTCTCTAGAATTTTCAAAATCCATGTCCACATGTTTACAATTTCACGTCAAAAAATGGCTAAAATTCCAGTTGAAATTTTTTCAAAGTCCCTTAAAAATTTTCCAATTTTTGTCCCAATTCTTCCCATTCCCATTGAAACTTTTCAAATCCCTCTCAAAATTGTTGAAATTCTCTTGAAGCTTTTAAAATTCTCTCTAGAATTTTCAAAATCCATGTCCACATGTTTACAATTTCACGTCAAAAAATGGCTAAAATTCCAGTTGAAATTTTTTCAAAGTCCCTTAAAAATTTTCCAATTTTTGTCCCAATTCTTCCCATTCCCATTGAAACTTTTCAAATCCCTCTCAAAATTGTTGAAATTCTCTTGAAGCTTTTAAAATTCTCTCTAGAATTTTCAAAATCCATGTCCACATGTTTACAATTTCACGTCAAAATTGCTAAAATTCCATTTGAAATTTTTTCAAAGTCCCTTAAAAATTTTCCAATTTTTGCCCCAATTCTTCCCATTCCCATTGAAACTTTTCAAATCCCTCTCAAAATTGTTGAAATTCTGTTGAAGCTTTTAAAATTCTCTCTAGAATTTTCAAAATCCATGTCCACATGTTTACAATTTCACGTCAAAAAATTGCTAAAATTCCAGTTGAAATTTTTTCAAAGTCCCTGAAAAATTTTCCAATTTTTGTCCCAATTCTTCCCATTCCCATTGAAACTTTTCAAATCCCTCTCAAAATTGTTGAAATTCTCTTGAAGCTTTTAAAATTCTCTCTAGAATTTTCAAAATCCATGTCCACATGTTTACAATTTCACGTCAAAAAATGGCTAAAATTCCAGTTGAAATTTTTTCAAAGTCCCTTAAAAATTTTCCAATTTTTGTCCCAATTCTTCCCATTCCCATTGAAACTTTTCAAATCCCTCTCAAAATTGTTGAAATTCTCTTGAAGCTTTTAAAATTCTCTCTAGAATTTTCAAAATCCATGTCCACATGTTTACAATTTCACGTCAAAAAATGGCTAAAATTCCAGTTGAAATTTTTTCAAAGTCCCTTAAAAATTTTCCAATTTTTGTCCCAATTCTTCCCATTCCCATTGAAACTTTTCAAATCCCTCTCAAAATTGTTGAAATTCTCTTGAAGCTTTTAAAATTCTCTCTAGAATTTTCAAAATCCATGTCCACATGTTTACAATTTCACGTCAAAAAATGGCTAAAATTCCAGTTGCAATTTTTTCAAAGTCCCTTAAAAATTTTCCAATTTTTGTCCCAATTCTTCCCATTCCCATTGAAACTTTTCAAATCCCTCTCAAAATTGTTGAAATTCTCTTGAAGCTTTTAAAATTCTCTCTAGAATTTTCAAAATCCATGTCCACATGTTTACAATTTCACGTCAAAAAATGGCTAAAATTCCAGTTGAAATTTTTTCAAAGTCCCTGAAAAATTTTCCAATTTTTGTCCCAATTCTTCCCATTCCCATTGAAACTTTTCAAATCCCTCTCAAAATTGTTGAAATTCTCTTGAAGCTTTTAAAATTCTCTCTAGAATTTTCAAAATCCATGGCCACATGTTTACAATTTCACGTCAAAAAATGGCTAAAATTCCAGTTGCAATTTTTTCAAAGTCCCTTAAAAATTTTCCAATTTTTGTCCCAATTCTTCCCATTCCCATTGAAACTTTTCAAATCCCTCTCAAAATTGTTGAAATTCTCTTGAAGCTTTTAAAATTCTCTCTAGAATTTTCAAAATCCATGGCCACATGTTTACAATTTCACGTCAAAAAATGGCTAAAATTCCAGTTGAAATTTTTTCAAAGTCCCTTAAAAATTTTCCAATTTTTGTCCCAATTCTTCCCGTTCCCATTGAAACTTTTCAAATCCCTCTCAAAATTGTTGAAATTCTGTTGAAGCTTTTAAAATTCTCTCTAGAATTTTCAAAATCCATGTCCACATGTTTACAATTTCACGTCAAAAAATGGCTAAAATTCCAGTTGAAATTTTTTCAAAGTCCCTTAAAAATTTTCCAATTTTTGTCCCAATTCTTCCCATTCCCATTGAAACTTTTCAAATCCCTGTCAAAATTGTTGAAATTCTGTTGAAGCTTTTAAAGTTCTCTCTAGAATTTTCAAAATCCATGTCCACATGTTTACAATTTCACGTCAAAAAATGGCTAAAATTCCAGTTGAAATTTTTTCAAAGTCCCTTAAAAATTTTCCAATATTTGTCCCAATTCTTCCCGTTCCCATTGAAACTTTTCAAATCCCTCTCAAAATTGTTGAAATTCTCTTGAAGCTTTTAAAATTCTCTCTAGAATTTTCAAAATCCATGGCCACATGTTTACAATTTCACGTCAAAAAATTGCTAAAATTCCAGTTGAAATTTTTTCAAAGTCCCTTAAAAATTTTCCGATTTTTGTCCCAATTCTTCCCATTCCCATTGAAACTTTTCAAGTCCCTCTCAAAATTGTGGAAATTCTGTTGAAGCTTTTAAAATTCTCTCTAGAATTTTCAAAATCCATGTCCACATGTTTACAATTTCACGTCAAAAAATGGCTAAAATTCCAGTTGAAATTTTTTCAAAGTCCCTTAAAAATTTTCCAATTTTTGTCCCAATTCTTCCCATTCCCATTGAAACTTTTCAAATCCCTCTCAAAACTGTTGAAATCCTATTGAAAGTTTGAAACTTCTCTCTAGAATTTTTAAAATCCACTTCAAAATGTTTGCAATTTCACGTCAAAATGGCTAAAATTCCAGTTGAAATTTTTTCAAAGTCCCTTAAAAATTTTCCAATTTTTGTCCCAATTCTTCCCATTCCCATTGAAACTTTTCAAATCCCTCTCAAAATTGTTGAAATTCTCTTGAAGCTTTTAAAATTCTCTCTAGAATTTTCAAAATCCATGGCCACATGTTTACAATTTCACGTCAAAAAATTGGTAAAATTCCAGTTGAAATTTTTTCAAAGTCCCTTAAAAATTTTCCAATTTCTGTCCCAATTCTTCCCATTCCCATTGAAACTTTTCAAATCCCTCTCAAAATTGTTGAAATTCTATTGAAGCTTTTAAAATTCTCTCTAGAATTTTCAAAATCCATGTCCACATGTTTACAATTTCACGTCAAAAAATGGCTAAAATTCCAGTTGAAATTTTTTCAAAGTCCCTTAAAAATTTTCCAATTTTTGTCCCAATTCTTCCCATTCCCATTGAAACTTTTCAAATCCCTCTCAAAATTGTTGAAATTCTGTTGAAGCTTTTAAAATTCTCTCTAGAATTTTCAAAATCCATGTCCACATGTTTACAATTTCACGTCAAAAAATGGCTAAAATGCCAGTTGAAATTTTTTCAAAGTCCCTTAAAAATTTTCCAATTTTTGTCCCAATTCTTCCCATTCCCATTGAAACTTTTCAAATCCCTCTCAAAATTGTTGAAATTCTGTTGAAGCTTTTAAAATTCTTTCTAGAATTTTCAAAATCCACTTCAACATGTTTACAATTTCACGTCAAAATGGCTAAAATTCCAGTTGAAATTTTTTCAAAGTCCCTTAAAAATTTTCCAATTTTTGTCCCAATTCTTCCCATTCCCATTGAAACTTTTCAAATCCCTCTCAAAATTGTTGAAATTCTGTTGAAGCTTTTAAAATTCTCTCTAGAATTTTCAAAATCCATGTCCACATGTTTACAATTTCACGTCAAAATTGCTAAAATTCCATTTGAAATTTTTTCAAAGTCCCTTAAAAATTTTCCAATTTTTGCCCCAATTCTTCCCATTCCCATTGAAACTTTTCAAATCCCTCTCAAAATTGTTGAAATTCTCTTGAAGCTTTTAAAATTCTCTCTAGAATTTTCAAAATCCATGTCCACATGTTTACAATTTCACGTCAAAAAATGGCTAAAATTCCAGTTGAAATTTTTTCAAAGTCCCTGAAAAATTTTCCAATTTTTGTCCCAATTCTTCCCATTCCCATTGAAACTTTTCAAATCCCTCTCAAAATTGTTGAAATTCTGTTGAAGCTTTTAAAATTCTCTCTAGAATTTTCAAAATCCATGTCCACATGTTTACAATTTCACGTCAAAAAATGGCTAAAATTCCAGTTGAAATTTTTTCAAAGTCCCTTAAAAATTTTCCAATTTTTGTCCCAATTCTTCCCATTCCCATTGAAACTTTTCAAATCCCTCTCAAAATTGTTGAAATTCTCTTGAAGCTTTTAAAATTCTCTCTAGAATTTTCAAAATCCATGTCCACATGTTTACAATTTCACGTCAAAAAATGGCTAAAATTCCAGTTGAAATTTTTTCAAAGTCCCTTAAAAATTTTCCAATTTTTGTCCCAATTCTTCCCATTCCCATTGAAACTTTTCAAATCCCTGTCAAAATTGTTGAAATTCTCTTGAAGCTTTTAAAATTCTCTCTAGAATTTTCAAAATCCATGTCCACATGTTTACAATTTCACGTCAAAAAATGGCTAAAATTCCAGTTGCAATTTTTTCAAAGTCCCTTAAAAATTTTCCAATTTTTGTCCCAATTCTTCCCATTCCCATTGAAACTTTTCAAATCCCTCTCAAAATTGTTGAAATTCTGTTGAAGCTTTTAAAATTCTCTCTAGAATTTTCAAAATCCATGTCCACATGTTTACAATTTCACGTCAAAAAATGGCTAAAATTCCAGTTGAAATTTTTTCAAAGTCCCTGAAAAATTTTCCAATTTTTGTCCCAATTCTTCCCATTCCCATTGAAACTTTTCAAATCCCTCTCAAAATTGTTGAAATTCTGTTGAAGCTTTTAAAATTCTCTCTAGAATTTTCAAAATCCATGGCCACATGTTTACAATTTCACGTCAAAAAATGGCTAAAATTCCAGTTGCAATTTTTTCAAAGTACCTGAAAAATTTTCCAATTTTTGTCCCAATTCTTCCCATTCCCATTGAAACTTTTCAAATCCCTCTCAAAATTGTTGAAATTCTCTTGAAGCTTTTAAAATTCTCTCTAGAATTTTCAAAATCCATGTCCACATGTTTACAATTTCACGTCAAAAAATGGCTAAAATTCCAGTTGAAATTTTGTCAAAGTCCCTGAAAAATTTTCCAATTTTTGTCCCAATTCTTCCCATTCCCATTGAAACTTCTCAAATCCCTCTCAAAATTGTTGAAATTCTGTTGAAGCTTTTAAAATTCTCTCTAGAATTTTCAAAATCCATGTCCACATGTTTACAATTTCACGTCAAAAAATTGCTAAAATTCCAGTTGAAATTTTTTCAAAGTCCCTTAAAAATTTTCCAATTTTTGTCCCAATTCTTCCCATTCCCATTGAAACTTTTCAAATCCCTCTCAAAACTGTTGAAATCCTATTGAAAGTTTGAAACTTCTCTCTAGAATTTTTAAAATCCACTTCAAAATGTTTACAATTTCACGTCAAAATTGCTAAAATTCCAGTTGAAATTTTTTCAAAGTCCCTTAAAAATTTTCCAATTTTTGTCCCAATTCTTCCCATTCCCATTGAAACTTTTCAAATCCCTCTCAAAATTGTTGAAATTCTGTTGAAGCTTTTAAAATTCTCTCTAGAATTTTCAAAATCCATGTCCACATGTTTACAATTTCACATCAAAATTGCTAAAATTCCAGTTGACATTTTTTCAAAGTCCCTTAAAAATTTTCCAATTTTCGTCCCAATTCTTCCCATTCCCATTGAAACTTTTCAAATCCCTCTCAAAATTGTTGAAATTCTGTTGAAGCTTTTAAAATTCTCTCTAGAATTTTCAAAATCCATGGCCACATGTTTACAATTTCACGTCAAAAAATGGCTAAAATTCCAGTTGAAATTTTTTCAAAGTCCCTGAAAAATTTTCCAATTTTTGTCCCAATTCTTCCCATTCCCATTGAAACTTTTCAAATCCCTCTCAAAATTGTTGAAATTCTGTTGAAGCTTTTAAAATTCTCTCTAGAATTTTCAAAATCCATGTCCACATGTTTACAATTTCACATAAAAAAATGGCTAAAATTCCAGTTGAAATTTTTTCAAAGTCCCTGAAAAATTTTCCAATTTTTGTCCCAATTCTTCCCATTCCCATTGAAACTTTTCAAATCCCTATCCAAATTGTTGAAATTCTGTTGAAGCTTTTAAAATTCTCTCTAGAATTTTCAAAATCCATGTCCACATGTTTATAATTTCACATAAAAATATTGCTAAAATTCCAGTTGAAATTTTTTCAAAGTCCCTGAAAAATTTTCCAATTTTTGTCCCAATTCTTCCCATTCCCATTGAAACTTTTCAAATCCCTCTCAAAATTGTTGAAATTCTGTTGAAGCTTTTAAAATTCTCTCTAGAATTTTCAAAATCCATGGCCACATGTTTATAATTTCACGTCAAAAAATGGCTAAAATTCCAGTTCAAATTTTTTCAAAGTCCCTGAAAAATTTTCCAATTTTTGTCCCAATTCTTCCCATTCCCATTGAAACTTTTCAAATCCCTCTCAAAATTGTTGAAATTCTCTTGAAGCTTTTAAAATTCTCTCTAGAATTTTCAAAATCCATGTCCACATGTTTACAATTTCACGTCAAAAAATGGCTAAAATTCCAGTTGAAATTTTTTCAAAGTCCCTTAAAAATTTTCCAATTTTTGTCCCAATTCTTCCCATTCCCATTGAAACTTTTCAAATCCCTCTCAAAATTGTTGAAATTCTGTTGAAGCTTTTAAAATTCTCTCTAGAATTTTCAAAATCCATGGCCACATGTTTACAATTTCACGTCAAAAAATGGCTAAAATGCCAGTTGAAATTTTTTCAAAGTCCCTTAAAAATTTTCCAATTTTTGTCCCAATTCTTCCCATTCCCATTGAAACTTTTCAAATCCCTCTCAAAATTGTTGAAATTCTGTTGAAGCTTTTAAAATTCTCTCTAGAATTTTCAAAATCCATGTCCACATGTTTACAATTTCACGTCAAAAAATGGCTAAAATTCCAGTTGAAATTTTTTCAAAGTCCCTTACAAATTTTCCAATTTTTGTCCCAATTCTTCCCATTCCCATTGAAACTTTTCAAATCCCTCTCAAAATTGTTGAAATTCTCTTGAAGCTTTTAAAATTCTCTCTAGAATTTTCAAAATCCATGTCCACATGTTTACAATTTCACGTCAAAAAATGGCTAAAATTCCAGTTGAAATTTTTTCAAAGTCCCTTAAAAATTTTCCAATTTTTGTCCCAATTCTTCCCATTCCCATTGAAACTTTTCAAATCCCTCTCAAAATTGTTGAAATTCTGTTGAAGCTTTTAAAATTCTCTCTAGAATTTTCAAAATCCATGTCCACATGTTTACAATTTCACGTCAAAAAATTGGAAAATTCCAGTTGAAATTTTTTCAAAGTCCCTTAAAAATTTTCCAATTTTTGTCCCAATTCTTCCCATTCCCATTGAAACTTTTCAAATCCCTCTCAAAATTGTTGAAATTCTGTTGAAGCTTTTAAAATTCTCTCTAGAATTTTCAAAATCCATGTCCACATGTTTACAATTTCACGTCAAAAAATTGCTAAAATTCCAGTTGAAATTTTTTCAAAGTCCCTTAAAAATTTTCCAATTTTTGTCCCAATTCTTCCCATTCCCATTGAAACTTTTCAAATCCCTCTCAAAATTGTTGAAATTCTGTTGAAGCTTTTAAAATTCTCTCTAGAATTTTCAAAATCCATGTCCACATGTTTACAATTTCACGTCAAAAAAGGGCTAAAATTCCACTTGAAATTTTTTCAAAGTCCCTGAAAAATTTTCCAATTTTTGTCCCAATTCTTCCCATTCCCATTGAAACTTTTCAAATCCCTCTCAAAATTGTTGAAATTCTGTTGAAGCTTTTAAAATTCTCTCTAGAATTTTCAAAATCCATGTCCACATGTTTACAATTTCACGTCAAAAAATGGCTAAAATGCCAGTTGAAATTTTTTCAAAGTCCCTTAAAAATTTTCCAATTTTTGTCCCAATTCTTCCCATTCCCATTGAAACTTTTCAAATCCCTCTCAAAATTGTTGAAGTCCTGTTGAAAGTTTGAAACTTCTCTCTAGAATTTTCAAAATCCACTTCAACATGTCTACATTTTCACGTCAAAATTGCTAAAATTCCAGTTGAAATTTTTTCCAAGTCCCTTAAAAATTTTCCAATTTTCGTCTCAGTTCTTCCCATTCCCATTGAAACTTTTCAAATCCTTCTCAAAATTGTGGAAATTCTGTTGAAGCTTTTAAAATTCTCTCTAGAATTTTCAAAATCCACTTCAACATGTTTACAATTTCACATCAAAATTGTTAAAATTCCAGTTGCAATTTTTTCAAAGTCCCTTAAAAATTTTCCAATTTTTGTCCCTACTCTTCCCATTCCCATTGAAACTTTTCAAATCCCTCTCAAAACTGTGGAAATTCTGTTGAAGCTTTTAAAATTCTCTCTAGAATTTTCAAAATCCATGTCCACATGTTTATAATTTCACGTCAAAAAATGGCTAAAATTCCAGTTGAAATTTTTTCAAAGTCCCTTCAAAATTTTCCAATTTTTGTCCCAATTCTTCCCATTCCCATTGAAACTTTTCAAATCCCTCTCAAAATTGTTGAAATTCTCTTGAAGCTTTTAAAATTCTCTCTAGAATTTTCAAAATCCATGTCCACATGTTTACAATTTCACGTCAAAAAATTGCTAAAATTCCAGTTGAAATTTTGTCAAAGTCCCTGAAAAATTTTCCAATTTTTGTCCCAATTCTTCCCATTCCCATTGAAACTTTTCAAATCCCTCTCAAAATTGTTGAAATTCTGTTGAAGCTTTTAAAATTCTCTCTAGAATTTTCAAAATCCATGTCCACATGTTTACAATTTCACGCCAAAAAATGGCTAAAATTCCAGTTGAAATTTTTTCAAAGTCCCTTAAAAATTTTCCAATTTTTGTCCCAATTCTTCCCATTCCCATTGAAACTTTTCAAGTCCCTCTCAAAATTGTGGAAATTCTGTTGAAGCTTTTAAAATTCTCTCTAGAGTTTTCAAAATCCATGTCCACATGTTTACAATTTCACGTCAAAAAATGGCTAAAATTCCAGTTGAAATTTTTTCAAAGTCCCTTAAAAATTTTCCAATTTTTGTCCCAATTCTTCCCATTCCCATTGAAACTTTTCAAATCCCTCTCAAAATTGTTGAAGTCCTGTTGAAAGTTTGAAACTTCTCTCTAGAATTTTCAAAATCCACTTCAACATGTCTACATTTTCACGTCAAAATTGCTAAAATTCCAGTTGAAATTTTTTCCAAGTCCCTTAAAAATTTTCCAATTTTTGTCCCAATTCTTCCCATTCCCATTGAAACTTTTCAAATCCCTCTCAAAATTGTTGAAATTCTCTTGAAGCTTTTAAAATTCTCTCTAGAATTTTCAAAATCCATGTCCACATGTTTACAATTTCACGTCAAAAAATGGCTAAAATTCCAGTTGAAATTTTTTCAAAGTCCCTTAAAAATTTTCCAATTTTTGTCCCAATTCTTCCCATTCCCATTGAAACTTTTCAAATCCCTCTCAAAATTGTGGAAATTCTCTTGAAGCTTTTAAAATTCTCTCTAGAATTTTCAAAATCCATGTCCACATGTTTACAATTTCACGTCAAAAAATGGCTAAAATTCCAGTTGAAATTTTGTCAAAGTCCCTGAAAAATTTTCCAATTTTTGTCCCAATTCTTCCCATTCCCATTGAAACTTTTCAAATCCCTCTCAAAATTGTTGAAATTCTGTTGAAGCTTTTAAAATTCTCTCTAGAATTTTCAAAATCCACTTCAACATGTTTACAATTTCACGTCAAAATTGCTAAAATTCCAGTTGAAATTTTTTCAAAGTCCCTTAAAAATTTTCCAATTTTTGTCCCAATTCTTCCCATTCCCATTGAAACTTTTCAAATCCCTCTCAAAATTGTTGAAATTCTGTTGAAACTTTTAAAATTCTCTCTAGAATTTTCAAAATCCATGTCCACATGTTTACAATTTCACGCCAAAAAATTGCTAAAATTCCAGTTGAAATTTTTTCAAAGTCCCTTAAAAATTTTCCAATTTTTGTCCCAATTCTTCCCATTCCCATTGAAACTTTTCAAATCCCTCTCAAAATTGTTGAAATTCTGTTGAAGCTTTTAAAATTCTCTCTAGAATTTTCAAAATCCATGTCCACATGTTTACAATTTCACATAAAAAAATGCTAAAATTCCAGTTGAAATTTTTTCAAAGTCCCTTAAAAATTTTCCAATTTTTGTCCCAATTCTTCCCATTCCCATTGAAACTTTTCAAGTCCCTCTCAAAATTGTGGAAATTCTGTTGAAGCTTTTAAAATTCTCTCTAGAATTTTCAAAATCCATGTCCACATGTTTACAATTTCACGTCAAAAAATGGCTAAAATTCCAGTTGAAATTTTTTCAAAGTCCCTTAAAAATTTTCCAATTTTTGTCCCAATTCTTCCCATTCCCATTGAAACTTTTCAAATCCCTCTCAAAATTGTGGAAATTCTCTTGAAGCTTTTAAAATTCTCTCTAGAATTTTCAAAATCCATGTCCACATGTTTACAATTTCACGTCAAAAAATGGCTAAAATTCCAGTTGAAATTTTGTCAAAGTCCCTGAAAAATTTTCCAATTTTTGTCCCAATTCTTCCCATTCCCATTGAAACTTTTCAAATCCCTCTCAAAATTGTTGAAATTCTGTTGAAGCTTTTAAAATTCTCTCTAGAATTTTCAAAATCCATGTCCACATGTTTATAATTTCACATAAAAATATTGCTAAAATTCCAGTTGAAATTTTTTCAAAGTCCCTTAAAAATTTTCCAATTTTTGTCCCAATTCTTCCCATTCCCATTGAAACTTTTCAAATCCCTCTCAAAATTGTTGAAATTCTCTTGAAGCTTTTAAAATGCTCTCTAGAATTTTCAAAATCCATGTCCACATGTTTATAATTTCACGTCAAAAAATGGCTAAAATTCCAGTTCAAATTTTTTCAAAGTCCCTGAAAAATTTTCCAATTTTTGTCCCAATTCTTCCCATTCCCATTGAAACTTTTCAAATCCCTCTCAAAATTGTTGAAATTCTCTTGAAGCTTTTAAAATTCTCTCTAGAATTTTCAAAATCCATGTCCACATGTTTACAATTTCACGTCAAAAAATTGCTAAAATTCCAGTTGAAATTTTGTCAAAGTCCCTGAAAAATTTTCCAATTTTTGTCCCAATTCTTCCCATTCCCATTGAAACTTTTCAAATCCCTCTCAAAATTGTTGAAATTCTGTTGAAGCTTTTAAAATTCTCTCTAGAATTTTCAAAATCCATGTCCACATGTTTACAATTTCACGCCAAAAAATGGCTAAAATTCCAGTTGAAATTTTTTCAAAGTCCCTTAAAAATTTTCCAATTTTTGTCCCAATTCTTCCCATTCCCATTGAAACTTTTCAAATCCCTCTCAAAATTGTGGAAATTCTCTTGAAGCTTTTAAAATTCTCTCTAGAATTTTCAAAATCCATGTCCACATGTTTACAATTTCACATCAAAAAATTGCTAAAATTCCAGTTGAAATTTTGTCAAAGTCCCTGAAAAATTTTCCAATTTTTGTCCCAATTCTTCCCATTCCCATTGAAACTTTTCAAATCCCTCTCAAAATTGTTGAAATTCTGTTGAAGCTTTTAAAATTCTCTCTAGAATTTTCAAAATCCACTTCAACATGTTTACAATTTCACGTCAAAATTGCTAAAATTCCAGTTGAAATTTTTTCAAAGTCCCTTAAAAATTTTCCAATTTTTGTCCCAATTCTTCCCATTCCCATTGAAACTTTTCAAATCCCTCTCAAAATTGTTGAAATTCTGTTGAAGCTTTTAAAATTCTCTCTAGAATTTTCAAAATCCATGTCCACATGTTTACAATTTCACGTCAAAATTGCTAAAATTCCAGTTGAAATTTTTTCAAAGTCCCTTAAAAATTTTCCAATTTTTGTCCCAATTCTTCCCATTCCCATTGAAACTTTTCAAATCCCTCTCAAAATTGTTGAAATTCTGTTGAAGCTTTTAAAATTCTCTCTAGAATTTTCAAAATCCATGTCCACATGTTTACAATTTCACATAAAAAAATGCTAAAATTCCAGTTGAAATTTTTTCAAAGTCCCTTAAAAATTTTCCAATTTTTGTCCCAATTCTTCCCATTCCCATTGAAACTTTTCAAATCCCTCTCAAAATTGTTGAAATTCTGTTGAAGCTTTTAAAATTCTCTCTAGAATTTTCAAAATCCATGTCCACATGTTTACAATTTCACGTCAAAAAATGGCTAAAATTCCAGTTGAAATTTTGTCAAAGTCCCTGAAAAATTTTCCAATTTTTGTCCCAATTCTTCCCATTCCCATTGAAACTTTTCAAATCCCTCTCCAAATTGTTGAAATTCTGTTGAAGCTTTTAAAATTCTCTCTAGAATTTTCAAAATCCATGTCCACATGTTTATAATTTCACATAAAAATATTGCTAAAATTCCAGTTGAAATTTTTTCAAAGTCCCTTAAAAATTTTCCAATTTTTGTCCCAATTCTTCCCATTCCCATTGAAACTTTTCAAATCCCTCTCAAAATTGTTGAAATTCTCTTGAAGCTTTTAAAATGCTCTCTAGAATTTTCAAAATCCATGTCCACATGTTTATAATTTCACGTCAAAAAATGGCTAAAATTCCAGTTCAAATTTTTTCAAAGTCCCTGAAAAATTTTCCAATTTTTGTCCCAATTCTTCCCATTCCCATTGAAACTTTTCAAATCCCTCTCAAAATTGTTGAAATTCTCTTGAAGCTTTTAAAATTCTCTCTAGAATTTTCAAAATCCATGTCCACATGTTTACAATTTCACGTCAAAAAATTGCTAGAATTCCAGTTGAAATTTTGTCAAAGTCCCTGAAAAATTTTCCAATTTTTGTCCCAATTCTTCCCATTCCCATTGAAACTTTTCAAATCCCTCTCAAAATTGTTGAAATTCTGTTGAAGCTTTTAAAATTCTCTCTAGAATTTTCAAAATCCATGTCCACATGTTTACAATTTCACGCCAAAAAATGGCTAAAATTCCAGTTGAAATTTTTTCAAAGTCCCTTAAAAATTTTCCAATTTTTGTCCCAATTCTTCCCATTCCCATTGAAACTTTTCAAGTCCCTCTCAAAATTGTGGAAATTCTGTTGAAGCTTTTAAAATTCTCTCTAGAATTCTCAAAATCCATGTCCACATGTTTACAATTTCACGTCAAAAAATGGCTAAAATTCCAGTTGAAATTTTTTCAAAGTCCCTTAAAAATTTTCCAATTTTTGTCCCAATTCTTCCCATTCCCATTGAAACTTTTCAAATCCCTCTCAAAATTGTGGAAATTCTCTTGAAGCTTTTAAAATTCTCTCTAGAATTTTCAAAATCCATGTCCACATGTTTACAATTTCACGTCAAAAAATGGCTAAAATTCCAGTTGAAATTTTGTCAAAGTCCCTGAAAAATTTTCCAATTTTTGTCCCAATTCTTCCCACTCCCATTGAAACTTTTCAAATCCCTCTCAAAATTGTTGAAATTCTGTTGAAGCTTTTAAAATTCTCTCTAGAATTTTCAAAATCCACTTCAACATGTTTACAATTTCACGTCAAAATTGCTAAAATTCCAGTTGAAATTTTTTCAAAGTCCCTTAAAAATTTTCCAATTTTTGTCCCAATTCTTCCCATTCCCATTGAAACTTTTCAAATCCCTCTCAAAATTGTTGAAATTCTGTTGAAACTTTTAAAATTCTCTCTAGAATTTTCAAAATCCATGTCCACATGTTTACAATTTCACGTCAAAATTGCTAAAATTCCAGCTGAAATTTTTTCAAAGTCCCTTAAAAATTTTCCAATTTTTGTCCCAATTCTTCCCATTCCCATTGAAACTTTTCAAATCCCTCTCAAAATTGTTGAAATTCTGTTGAAGCTTTTAAAATTCTCTCTAGAATTTTCAAAATCCATGTCCACATGTTTACAATTTCACGCCAAAAAATGGCTAAAATTCCAGTTGAAATTTTTTCAAAGTCCCTGAAAAATTTTCCAATTTTTGTCCCAATTCTTCCCATTCCCATTGAAACTTTTCAAATCCCTCTCAAAATTGTTGAAATTCTGTTGAAGCTTTTAAAATTCTCTCTAGAATTTTCAAAATCCATGTCCACATGTTTACAATTTCACGTCAAAAAAGGGCTAAAATTCCAGTTGAAATTTTTTCAAAGTCCCTGAAAAATTTTCCAATTTTTGTCCCAATTCTTCCCATTCCCATTGAAACTTTTCAAATCCCTCTCAAAATTGTTGAAATTCTGTTGAAGCTTTTAAAATTCTCTCTAGAATTTTCAAAATCCATGTCCACATGTTTACAATTTCACATAAAAAAATGCTAAAATTCCAGTTGAAATTTTTTCAAAGTCCCTTAAAAATTTTCCAATTTTTGTCCCAATTCTTCCCATTCCCATTGAAACTTTTCAAATCCCTCTCAAAATTGTTGAAATTCTGTTGAAGCTTTTAAAATTCTCTCTAGAATTTTCAAAATCCATGTCCACATGTTTACAATTTCACGCCAAAAAATGGCTAAAATTCCAGTTGAAATTTTTTCAAAGTCCCTTAAAAATTTTCCAATTTTTGTCCCAATTCTTCCCATTCCCATTGAAACTTTTCAAGTCCCTCTCAAAATTGTGGAAATTCTGTTGAAGCTTTTAAAATTCTCTCTAGAATTTTCAAAATCCATGTCCACATGTTTACAATTTCACGTCAAAAAATGGCTAAAATTCCAGTTGAAATTTTTTCAAAGTCCCTTAAAAATTTTCCAATTTTTGTCCCAATTCTTCCCATTCCCATTGAAACTTTTCAAGTCCCTCTCAAAATTGTGGAAATTCTGTTGAAGCTTTTAAAATTCTCTCTAGAATTTTCAAAATCCATGTCCACATGTTTACAATTTCACGTCAAAAAATGGCTAAAATTCCAGTTGAAATTTTTTCAAAGTCCCTTAAAAATTTTCCAATTTTTGTCCCAATTCTTCCCATTCCCATTGAAACTTTTCAAATCCCTCTCAAAATTGTGGAAATTCTCTTGAAGCTTTTAAAATTCTCTCTAGAATTTTCAAAATCCATGTCCACATGTTTACAATTTCACGTCAAAAAATGGCTAAAATTCCAGTTGAAATTTTGTCAAAGTCCCTGAAAAATTTTCCAATTTTTGTCCCAATTCTTCCCATTCCCATTGAAACTTTTCAAATCCCTCTCAAAATTGTTGAAATTCTGTTGAAGCTTTTAAAATTCTCTCTAGAATTTTCAAAATCCACTTCAACATGTTTACAATTTCACGTCAAAATTGCTAAAATTCCAGTTGAAATTTTTTCAAAGTCCCTTAAAAATTTTCCAATTTTTGTCCCAATTCTTCCCATTCCCATTGAAACTTTTCAAATCCCTCTCAAAATTGTTGAAATTCTGTTGAAACTTTTAAAATTCTCTCTAGAATTTTCAAAATCCATGTCCACATGTTTACAATTTCACGTCAAAATTGCTAAAATTCCAGTTGAAATTTTTTCAAAGTCCCTTAAAAATTTTCCAATTTTTGTCCCAATTCTTCCCATTCCCATTGAAACTTTTCAAATCCCTCTCAAAATTGTTGAAATTCTGTTGAAGCTTTTAAAATTCTCTCTAGAATTTTCAAAATCCATGTCCACATGTTTACAATTTCACGCCAAAAAATGCTAAAATTCCAGTTGAAATTTTTTCAAAGTCCCTTAAAAATTTTCCAATTTTTGTCCCAATTCTTCCCATTCCCATTGAAACTTTTCAAATCCCTCTCCAAATCGTTGAAATTCTGTTGAAGCTTTTAAAATTCTCTCTAGAATTTTCAAAATCCATGTCCACATGTTTACAATTTCACGTCAAAAAAGGGCTAAAATTCCAGTTGAAATTTTTTCAAAGTCCCTTAAAAATTTTCCAATTTTTGTCCCAATTCTTCCCATTCCCATTGAAACTTTTCAAATCCCTCTCAAAATTGTTGAAATTCTGTTGAAGCTTTTAAAATTCTCTCTAGAATTTTCAAAATCCATGTCCACATGTTTACAATTTCACATAAAAAAATGCTAAAATTCCAGTTGAAATTTTTTCAAAGTCCCTTAAAAATTTTCCAATTTTTGTCCCAATTCTTCCCATTCCAATTGAAACTTTTCAAATCCCTCTCAAAATTGTGGAAATTCTGTTGAAGCTTTTAAAATTCTCTCTAGAATTTTCAAAATCCATGTCCACATGTTTACAATTTCACGCCAAAAAATGGCTAAAATTCCAGTTGAAATTTTTTCAAAGTCCCTTAAAAATTTTCCAATTTTTGTCCCAATTCTTCCCATTCCCATTGAAACTTTTCAAGTCCCTCTCAAAATTGTGGAAATTCTGTTGAAGCTTTTAAAATTCTCTCTAGAATTTTCAAAATCCATGTCCACATGTTTACAATTTCACGTCAAAAAATGGCTAAAATTCCAGTTGCAATTTTTTCAAAGTCCCTTAAAAATTTTCCAATTTTTGTCCCAATTCTTCCCATTCCCATTGAAACTTTTCAAATCCCTCTCAAAATTGTGGAAATTCTCTTGAAGCTTTTAAAATTCTCTCTAGAATTTTCAAAATCCATGTCCACATGTTTACAATTTCACGTCAAAAAATGGCTAAAATTCCAGTTGAAATTTTGTCAAAGTCCCTTAAAAATTTTCCAATTTTTGTCCCAATTCTTCCCATTCCCATTGAAACTTTTCAAATCCCTCTCAAAATTGTTGAAATTCTGTTGAAGCTTTTAAAATTCTCTCTAGAATTTTCAAAATCCATGTCCACATGTTTATAATTTCACATAAAAATATTGCTAAAATTCCAGTTGAAATTTTTTCAAAGTCCCTTAAAAATTTTCCAATTTTTGTCCCAATTCTTCCCATTCCCATTGAAACTTTTCAAATCCCTCTCAAAATTGTTGAAATTCTCTTGAAGCTTTTAAAATGCTCTCTAGAATTTTCAAAATCCATGTCCACATGTTTATAATTTCACGTCAAAAAATGGCTAAAATTCCAGTTCAAATTTTTTCAAAGTCCCTGAAAAATTTTCCAATTTTTGTCCCAATTCTTCCCATTCCCATTGAAACTTTTCAAATCCCTCTCAAAATTGTTGAAATTCTCTTGAAGCTTTTAAAATTCTCTCTAGAATTTTCAAAATCCATGTCCACATGTTTACAATTTCACGTCAAAAAATTGCTAAAATTCCAGTTGAAATTTTGTCAAAGTCCCTGAAAAATTTTCCAATTTTTGTCCCAATTCTTCCCATTCCCATTGAAACTTTTCAAATCCCTCTCAAAATTGTTGAAATTCTGTTGAAGCTTTTAAAATTCTCTCTAGAATTTTCAAAATCCATGTCCACATGTTTACAATTTCACACCAAAAAATGGCTAAAATTCCAGTTGAAATTTTTTCAAAGTCCCTTAAAAATTTTCCAATTTTTGTCTCAATTCTTCCCATTCCCATTGAAACTTTTCAAGTCCCTCTCAAAATTGTGGAAATTCTGTTGAAGCTTTTAAAATTCTCTCTAGAATTTTCAAAATCCATGTCCACATGTTTACAATTTCACGTCAAAAAATGGCTAAAATTCCAGTTGAAATTTTTTCAAAGTCCCTTAAAAATTTTCCAATTTTTGCCCCAATTCTTCCCATTCCCATTGAAACTTTTCAAATCCCTCTCAAAATTGTGGAAATTCTCTTGAAGCTTTTAAAATTCTCTCTAGAATTTTCAAAATCCATGTCCACATGTTTACAATTTCACGTCAAAAAATGGCTAAAATTCCAGTTGAAATTTTGTCAAAGTCCCTGAAAAATTTTCCAATTTTTGTCCCAATTCTTCCCATTCCCATTGAAACTTTTCAAATCCCTCTCAAAATTGTTGAAATTCTGTTGAAGCTTTTAAAATTCTCTCTAGAATTTTCAAAATCCACTTCAACATGTTTACAATTTCACGTCAAAATTGCTAAAATTCCAGTTGAAATTTTTTCAAAGTCCCTTAAAAATTTTCCAATTTTTGTCCCAATTCTTCCCATTCCCATTGAAACTTTTCAAATCCCTCTCAAAATTGTTGAAATTCTGTTGAAACTTTTAAAATTCTCTCTAGAATTTTCAAAATCCATGTCCACATGTTTACAATTTCACGTCAAAAATGCTAAAATTCCAGTTGAAATTTTTTCAAAGTCCCTTAAAAATTTTCCAATTTTTGTCCCAATTCTTCCCATTCCCATTGAAACTTTTCAAATCCCTCTCAAAATTGTTGAAATTCTGTTGAAGCTTTTAAAATTCTCTCTAGAATTTTCAAAATCCATGTCCACATGTTTATAATTTCACATAAAAATATTGCTAAAATTCCAGTTGAAATTTTTTCAAAGTCCCTTAAAAATTTTCCAATTTTTGTCCCAATTCTTCCCATTCCCATTGAAACTTTTCAAATCCCTCTCAAAATTGTTGAAATTCTCTTGAAGCTTTTAAAATGCTCTCTAGAATTTTCAAAATCCATGTCCACATGTTTATAATTTCACGTCAAAAAATGGCTAAAATTCCAGTTCAAATTTTTTCAAAGTCCCTGAAAAATTTTCCAATTTTTGTCCCAATTCTTCCCATTCCCATTGAAACTTTTCAAATCCCTCTCAAAATTGTTGAAATTCTCTTGAAGCTTTTAAAATTCTCTCTAGAATTTTCAAAATCCATGTCCACATGTTTACAATTTCACGTCAAAATTGCTAAAATTCCAGTTGAAATTTTTTCAAAGTCCCTTAAAAATTTTCCAATTTTTGTCCCAATTCTTCCCATTCCCATTGAAACTTTTCAAATCCCTCTCAAAATTGTTGAAATTCTGTTGAAGCTTTTAAAATTCTCTCTAGAATTTTCAAAATCCATGTCCACATGTTTACAATTTCACGCCAAAAAATGGCTAAAATTCCAGTTGAAATTTTTTCAAAGTCCCTTAAAAATTTTCCAATTTTTGTCCCAATTCTTCCCATTCCCATTGAAACTTTTCAAGTCCCTCTCAAAATTGTGGAAATTCTGTTGAAGCTTTTAAAATTCTCTCTAGAATTTTCAAAATCCATGTCCACATGTTTACAATTTCACGTCAAAAAATGGCTAAAATTCCAGTTGAAATTTTTTCAAAGTCCCTTAAAAATTTTCCAATTTTTGTCCCAATTCTTCCCATTCCCATTGAAACTTTTCAAATCCCTCTCAAAATTGTGGAAATTCTGTTGAAGCTTTTAAAATTCTCTCTAGAATTTTCAAAATCCATGTCCACATGTTTACAATTTCACGTCAAAAAATGGCTAAAATTCCAGTTGAAATTTTGTCAAAGTCCCTGAAAAATTTTCCAATTTTTGTCCCAATTCTTCCCATTCCCATTGAAACTTTTCAAATCCCTCTCAAAATTGTGGAAATTCTGTTGAAGCTTTTAAAATTCTCTCTAGAATTTTCAAAATCCATGTCCACATGTTTACAATTTCACGTCAAAAAATGGCTAAAATTCCAGTTGAAATTTTGTCAAAGTCCCTGAAAAATTTTCCAATTTTTGTCCCAATTCTTCCCATTCCCATTGAAACTTTTCAAATCCCTCTCAAAATTGTTGAAGTCCTGTTGAAAATTTGAAACTTCTCTCTAGAATTTTCAAAATCCACTTCAACATGTCTACATTTTCACGTCAAAATTGCTAAAATTCCAGTTGAAATTTTTTCCAAGTCCCTTAAAAATTTTCCAATTTTCGTCTCAATTCTTCCCATTCCCATTGAAACTTTTCAAATCCTTCTCAAAATTGTTGAAATTCTGTTGAAGCTTTTAAAATTCTCTCTAGAATTTTCAAAATCCACTTCAACATGTTTACAATTTCACATCAAAATTGTTAAAATTCCAGTTGAAATTTTTTCAAAGTCCCTTAAAAATTTTCCAATTTTTGTCCCTACTCTTCCCATTCCCATTGAAACTTTTCAAATCCCTCTCAAAACTGTGGAAATTCTGTTGAAGCTTTTAAAATTCTCTCTAGAATTTTCAAAATCCATGTCCACATGTTTACAATTTCACCTAACAAAATGGCTAAAATTCCAGTTGAAATTTTTTCAAAGTCCCTTCAAAATTTTCCAATTTTCGTCCCAATTCTTCCCATTCCCATTGAAACTTTTCAAATCCCTCTCAAAATTGTTGAAATTCTGTTGAAGCTTTTAAAATTCTCTCTAGAATTTTCAAAATCCATGGCCACATGTTTACAATTTCACGTCAAAAAATGGCTAAAATTCCAGTTGAAATTTTTTCAAAGTCCCTGAAAAATTTTCCAATTTTTGTCCCAATTCTTCCCATTCCCATTGAAACTTTTCAAATCCCTCTCCAAATTGTTGAAATTCTCTTGAAGCTTTTAAAATTCTCTCTAGAATTTTCAAAATCCATGTCCACATGTTTACAATTTCACGTCAAAAAATGGCTAAAATTCCAGTTGAAATTTTTTCAAAGTCCCTGAAAAATTTTCCAATTTTTGTCCCAATTCTTCCCATTCCCATTGAATCTTTTCAAATCCCTCTCAAAATTGTTGAAATTCTGTTGAAGCTTTTAAAATTCTCTCTAGAATTTTCAAAATCCATGTCCACAGGTTTATAATTTCACATAAAAATATTGCTAAAATTCCAGTTGAAATTTTTTCAAAGTCCCTTAAAAATTTTCCAATTTTTGTCCCAATTCTTCCCATTCCCATTGAAACTTTTCAAATCCCTCTCAAAATTGTTGAAATTCTCTTGAAGCTTTTAAAATGCTCTCTAGAATTTTCAAAATCCATGTCCACATGTTTATAATTTCACGTCAAAAAATGGCTAAAATTCCAGTTGAAATTTTTTCAAAGTCCCTTAAAAATTTTCCAATTTTTGTCCCAATTCTTCCCATTCCCATTGAAACTTTTCAAATCCCTCTCAAAATTGTTGAAATTCTCTTGAAGCTTTTAAAATTCTCTCTAGAATTTTCAAAATCCATGTCCACATGTTTACAATTTCACGTCAAAAAATGGCTAAAATTCCAGTTGAAATTTTTTCAAAGTCCCTTAAAAATTTTCCAATTTTTGTCCCAATTCTTCCCATTCCCATTGAAATTTTTCAAATCCCTCTCAAAATTGTTGAAATTCTGTTGAAGCTTTTAAAATTCTCTCTAGAATTTTCAAAATCCATGTCCACATGTTTACAATTTCACGCCAAAAAATGGCTAAAATTCCAGTTGAAATTTTTTCAAAGTCCCTTAAAAATTTTCCAATTTTTGTCCCAATTCTTCCCATTCCCATTGAAACTTTTCAAATCCCTCTCAAAATTGTTGAAATTCTGTTGAAGCTTTTAAAATTCTCTCTAGAATTTTCAAAATCCATGTCCACATGTTTACAATTTCACATAAAAAAATGCTAAAATTCCAGTTGAAATTTTTTCAAAGTCCCTTAAAAATTTTCCAATTTTTGTCCCAATTCTTCCCATTCCCATTGAAACTTTTCAAATCCCTCTCAAAATTGTTGAAATTCTCTTGAAGCTTTTAAAATTCTCTCTAGAATTTTCAAAATCCATGTCCACATGTTTACAATTTCACGTCAAAAAAGGGCTAAAATTCCAGTTGAAATTTTTTCAAAGTCCCTGAAAAATTTTCCAATTTTTGTCCCAATTCTTCCCATTCCCATTGAAACTTTTCAAATCCCTCTCAAAATTGTGGAAATTCTGTTGAAGCTTTTAAAATTCTCTCTAGAATTTTCAAAATCCATGTCCACATGTTTACAATTTCACGTCAAAAAATGGCTAAAATTCCAGTTGAAATTTTTTCAAAGTCCCTTAAAAATTTTCCAATTTTTGTCCCAATTCTTCCCATTCCCATTGAAACTTTTCAAATCCCTCTCAAAATTGTTGAAGTCCTGTTGAAAGTTTGAAACTTCTCTCTAGAATTTTCAAAATCCACTTCAACATGTCTAAATTTTCACGTCAAAATTGCTAAAATTCCAGTTGAAATTTTTTCCAAGTCCCTTAAAAATTTTCCAATTTTCGTCTCAATTCTTCCCATTCCCATTGAAACTTTTCAAATCCTTCTCAAAATTGTTGAAATTCTGTTGAAGCTTTTAAAATTCTCTCTAGAATTTTCAAAATCCACTTCAACATGTTTACAATTTCACATCAAAATTGTTAAAATTCCAGTTGAAATTTTTTCAAAGTCCCTTAAAAATTTTCCAATTTTTGTCCCTACTCTTCCCATTCCCATTGAAACTTTTCAAATCCCTCTCAAAACTGTGGAAATTCTGTTGAAGCTTTTAAAATTCTCTCTAGAATTTTCAAAATCCATGTCCACATGTTTACAATTTCACCTAACAAAATGGCTAAAATTCCAGTTGAAATTTTTTCAAAGTCCCTTCAAAATTTTCCAATTTTCGTCCCAATTCTTCCCATTCCCATTGAAACTTTTCAAATCCCTCTCAAAATTGTTGAAATTCTGTTGAAGCTTTTAAAATTCTCTCTAGAATTTTCAAAATCCATGGCCACATGTTTACAATTTCACGTCAAAAAATGGCTAAAATTCCAGTTGAAATTTTTTCAAAGTCCCTGAAAAATTTTCCAATTTTTGTCCCAATTCTTCCCATTCCCATTGAAACTTTTCAAATCCCTCTCCAAATTGTTGAAATTCTCTTGAAGCTTTTAAAATTCTCTCTAGAATTTTCAAAATCCATGTCCACATGTTTACAATTTCACGTCAAAAAATGGCTAAAATTCCAGTTGAAATTTTTTCAAAGTCCCTGAAAAATTTTCCAATTTTTGTCCCAATTCTTCCCATTCCCATTGAAACTTTTCAAATCCCTCTCAAAATTGTTGAAATTCTCTTGAAGCTTTTAAAATTCTCTCTAGAATTTTCAAAATCCATGTCCACATGTTTATAATTTCACATAAAAATATTGCTAAAATTCCAGTTGAAATTTTTTCAAAGTCCCTTAAAAATTTTCCAATTTTTGTCCCAATTCTTCCCATTCCCATTGAAACTTTTCAAATCCCTCTCAAAATTGTTGAAATTCTCTTGAAGCTTTTAAAATGCTCTCTAGAATTTTCAAAATCCATGTCCACATGTTTATAATTTCACGTCAAAAAATGGCTAAAATTCCAGTTGAAATTTTTTCAAAGTCCCTTAAAAATTTTCCAATTTTTGTCCCAATTCTTCCCATTCCCATTGAAACTTTTCAAATCCCTCTCAAAATTGTTGAAATTCTCTTGAAGCTTTTAAAATTCTCTCTAGAATTTTCAAAATCCATGTCCACATGTTTACAATTTCACGTCAAAAAATGGCTAAAATTCCAGTTGAAATTTTGTCAAAGTCCCTGAAAAATTTTCCAATTTTTGTCCCAATTCTTCCCATTCCCATTGAAACTTTTCAAATCCCTCTCAAAATTGTTGAAATTCTGTTGAAGCTTTTAAAATTCTCTCTAGAATTTTCAAAATCCATGGCCACATGTTTACAATTTCACGTAAAAAAATGGCTAAAATTCCAGTTGAAATTTTTTCAAAGTCCCTTAAAAATTTTCCAATTTTTGTCCCAATTCTTCCCATTCCCATTGAAACTTTTCAAATCCCTCTCAAAATTGTTGAAGTCCTGTTGAAAGTTTGAAACTTCTCTCTAGAATTTTCAAAATCCACTTCAACATGTCTACATTTTCACGTCAAAATTGCTAAAATTCCAGTTGAAATTTTTTCCAAGTCCCTTAAAAATTTTCCAATTTTCGTCTCAATTCTTCCCATTCCCATTGAAACTTTTCAAATCCTTCTCAAAATTGTTGAAATTCTGTTGAAGCTTTTAAAATTCTCTCTAGAATTTTCAAAATCCACTTCAACATGTTTACAATTTCACATCAAAATTGTTAAAATTCCAGTTGAAATTTTTTCAAAGTCCCTTAAAAATTTTCCAATTTTTGTCCCTACTCTTCCCATTCCCATTGAAACTTTTCAAATCCCTCTCAAAACTGTGGAAATTCTGTTGAAGCTTTTAAAATTCTCTCTAGAATTTTCAAAATCCATGTCCACATGTTTACAATTTCACCTAACAAAATGGCTAAAATTCCAGTTGAAATTTTTTCAAAGTCCCTTAAAAATTTTCCAATTTTCGTCCCAATTCTTCCCATTCCCATTGAAACTTTTCAAATCCCTCTCAAAATTGTTGAAATTCTGTTGAAGCTTTTAAAATTCTCTCTAGAATTTTCAAAATCCATGGCCACATGTTTACAATTTCACGTCAAAAAATTGCTAAAATTCCAGTTGAAATTTTTTCAAAGTCCCTGAAAAATTTTCCAATTTTTGTCCCAATTCTTCCCATTCCCATTGAAACTTTTCAAATCCCTCTCCAAATTGTTGAAATTCTCTTGAAGCTTTTAAAATTCTCTCTAGAATTTTCAAAATCCATGTCCACATGTTTACAATTTCACGTCAAAAAATGGCTAAAATTCCAGTTGAAATTTTTTCAAAGTCCCTGAAAAATTTTCCAATTTTTGTCCCAATTCTTCCCATTCCCATTGAATCTTTTCAAATCCCTCTCAAAATTGTTGAAATTCTGTTGAAGCTTTTAAAATTCTCTCTAGAATTTTCAAAATCCATGTCCACATGTTTATAATTTCACATAAAAATATTGCTAAAATTCCAGTTGAAATTTTTTCAAAGTCCCTTAAAAATTTTCCAATTTTTGTCCCAATTCTTCCCATTCCCATTGAAACTTTTCAAATCCCTCTAAAAATTGTTGAAATTCTCTTGAAGCTTTTAAAATGCTCTCTAGAATTTTCAAAATCCATGTCCACATGTTTATAATTTCACGTCAAAAAATGGCTAAAATTCCAGTTGAAATTTTTTCAAAGTCCCTTAAAAATTTTCCAATTTTTGTCCCAATTCTTCCCATTCCCATTGAAACTTTTCAAATCCCTCTCAAAATTGTTGAAATTCTCTTGAAGCTTTTAAAATTCTCTCTAGAATTTTCAAAATCCATGTCCACATGTTTACAATTTCACGTCAAAAAATGGCTAAAATTCCAGTTGAAATTTTTTCAAAGTCCCTTAAAAATTTTCCAATTTTTGTCCCAATTCTTCCCATTCCCATTGAAATTTTTCAAATCCCTCTCAAAATTGTTGAAATTCTGTTGAAGCTTTTAAAATTCTCTCTAGAATTTTCAAAATCCACTTCAACATGTTTACAATTTCACGTCAAAATTGCTAAAATTCCAGTTGAAATTTTTTCAAAGTCCCTTAAAAATTTTCCAATTTTTGTCCCAATTCTTCCCATTCCCATTGAAACTTTTCAAATCCCTCTCAAAATTGTTGAAATTCTGTTGAAGCTTTTAAAATTCTCTCTAGAATTTTCAAAATCCATGTCCACATGTTTACAATTTCACGTCAAAAAATGCTAAAATTCCAGTTGAAATTTTTTCAAAGTCCCTGAAAAATTTTCCAATTTTTGTCCCAATTCTTCCCATTCCCATTGAAACTTTTCAAATCCCTCTCAAAATTGTTGAAATTCTCTTGAAGCTTTTAAAATTCTCTCTAGAATTTTCAAAATCCATGTCCACATGTTTACAATTTCACGTCAAAAAAGGGCTAAAATTCCAGTTGAAATTTTTTCAAAGTCCCTGAAAAATTTTCCAATTTTTGTCCCAATTCTTCCCATTCCCATTGAAACTTTTCAAATCCCTCTCAAAATTGTGGAAATTCTGTTGAAGCTTTTAAAATTCTCTCTAGAATTTTCAAAATCCATGTCCACATGTTTACAATTTCACGTCAAAAAATGGCTAAAATTCCAGTTGAAATTTTTTCAAAGTCCCTTAAAAATTTTCCAATTTTTGTCCCAATTCTTCCCATTCCCATTGAAACTTTTCAAATCCCTCTCAAAATTGTTGAAGTCCTGTTGAAAGTTTGAAACTTCTCTCTAGAATTTTCAAAATCCACTTCAACATGTCTAAATTTTCACGTCAAAATTGCTAAAATTCCAGTTGAAATTTTTTCCAAGTCCCTTAAAAATTTTCCAATTTTCGTCTCAATTCTTCCCATTCCCATTGAAACTTTTCAAATCCTTCTCAAAATTGTTGAAATTCTGTTGAAGCTTTTAAAATTCTCTCTAGAATTTTCAAAATCCACTTCAACATGTTTACAATTTCACATCAAAATTGTTAAAATTCCAGTTGAAATTTTGTCAAAGTCCCTTAAAAATTTTCCAATTTTTGTCCCTACTCTTCCCATTCCCATTGAAACTTTTCAAATCCCTCTCAAAACTGTGGAAATTCTGTTGAAGCTTTTAAAATTCTCTCTAGAATTTTCAAAATCCATGTCCACATGTTTACAATTTCACCTAACAAAATGGCTAAAATTCCAGTTGAAATTTTTTCAAAGTCCCTTCAAAATTTTCCAATTTTCGTCCCAATTCTTCCCATTCCCATTGAAACTTTTCAAATCCCTCTCAAAATTGTTGAAATTCTGTTGAAGCTTTTAAAATTCTCTCTAGAATTTTCAAAATCCATGGCCACATGTTTACAATTTCACGTCAAAAAATTGCTAAAATTCCAGTTGAAATTTTTTCAAAGTCCCTGAAAAATTTTCCAATTTTTGTCCCAATTCTTCCCATTCCCATTGAAACTTTTCAAATCCCTCTCCAAATTGTTGAAATTCTCTTGAAGCTTTTAAAATTCTCTCTAGAATTTTCAAAATCCATGTCCACATGTTTACAATTTCACGTCAAAAAATGGCTAAAATTCCAGTTGAAATTTTTTCAAAGTCCCTGAAAAATTTTCCAATTTTTGTCCCAATTCTTCCCATTCCCATTGAAACTTTTCAAATCCCTCTCAAAATTGTTGAAATTCTCTTGAAGCTTTTAAAATTCTCTCTAGAATTTTCAAAATCCATGTCCACATGTTTATAATTTCACATAAAAATATTGCTAAAATTCCAGTTGAAATTTTTTCAAAGTCCCTTAAAAATTTTCCAATTTTTGTCCCAATTCTTCCCATTCCCATTGAAACTTTTCAAATCCCTCTCAAAATTGTTGAAATTCTGTTGAAGCTTTTAAAATGCTCTCTAGAATTTTCAAAATCCATGTCCACATGTTTATAATTTCACGTCAAAAAATGGCTAAAATTCCAGTTGAAATTTTTTCAAAGTCCCTTAAAAATTTTCCAATTTTTGTCCCAATTCTTCCCATTCCCATTGAAACTTTTCAAATCCCTCTCAAAATTGTTGAAATTCTCTTGAAGCTTTTAAAATTCTCTCTAGAATTTTCAAAATCCATGTCCACATGTTTACAATTTCACGTCAAAAAATGGCTAAAATTCCAGTTGAAATTTTGTCAAAGTCCCTGAAAAATTTTCCAATTTTTGTCCCAATTCTTCCCATTCCCATTGAAACTTTTCAAATCCCTCTCAAAATTGTTGAAATTCTGTTGAAGCTTTTAAAATTCTCTCTAGAATTTTCAAAATCCATGGCCACATGTTTACAATTTCACGTAAAAAAATGGCTAAAATTCCAGTTGAAATTTTTTCAAAGTCCCTTAAAAATTTTCCAATTTTTGTCCCAATTCTTCCCATTCCCATTGAAACTTTTCAAGTCCCTCTCAAAATTGTGGAAATTCTGTTGAAGCTTTTAAAATTCTCTCTAGAATTTTCAAAATCCATGTCCACATGTTTACAATTTCACGTCAAAAAATGGCTAAAATTCCAGTTGCAATTTTTTCAAAGTCCCTTAAAAATTTTCCAATTTTTGTCCCAATTCTTCCCATTCCCATTGAAACTTTTCAAATCCCTCTCAAAATTGTTGAAATCCTGTTGAAGCTTTTAAAATTCTCTCTAGAATTTTCAAAATCCACTTCAACAAGTTTACAATTTCACGTCAAAATTGCTAAAATTCCAGTTGAAATTTTTTCAAAGTCCCTTAAAAATTTTCCAATTTTTGTCCCAATTCTTCCCATTCCCATTGAAACTTTTCAAATCCCTCTCAAAATTGTTGAAATTCTGTTGAAACTTTTAAAATTCTCTCTAGAATTTTCAAAATCCATGTCCACATGTTTACAATTTCACGTCAAAATTGCTAAAATTCCAGTTGAAATTTTTTCAAAGTCCCTTAAAAATTTTCCAATTTTTGTCCCAATTCTTCCCATTCCCATTGAAACTTTTCAAATCCCTCTCAAAATTGTTGAAATTCTCTTGAAGCTTTTAAAATTCTCTCTAGAATTTTCAAAATCCATGTCCACATGTTTACAATTTCACGTAAAAAAATGGCTAAAATTCCAGTTGAAATTTTTTCAAAGTCCCTTAAAAATTTTCCAATTTTTGTCCCAATTCTTCCCATTCCCATTGAAACTTTTCAAATCCCTCTCAAAATTGTTGAAATCCTGTTGAAAGTTTGAAACTTCTCTCTAGAATTTTCAAAATCCACTTCAACATGTCTACATTTTCACGTCAAAATTGCTAAAATTCCAGTTGAAATTTTTTCCAAGTCCCTTAAAAATTTTCCAATTTTCGTCTCAATTCTTCCCATTCCCATTGAAACTTTTCAAATCCTTCTCAAAATTGTGGAAATTCTGTTGAAGCTTTTAAAATTCTCTCTAGAATTTTCAAAATCCACTTCAACATGTTTACAATTTCACATCAAAATTGCTAAAATTCCAGTTGAAATTTTTTCAAAGTCCCTTAAAAATTTTCCAATTTTTGTCCCAATTCTTCCCATTCCCATTGAAACTTTTCAAATCCCTCTCAAAACTGTGGAAATTCTGTTGAAGCTTTTAAAATTCTCTCTAGAATTTTCAAAATCCATGTTCACATGTTTACAATTTCCACACAGTAGTGCCCCCCACCACCCTATGGCTCCTGCACTCTGCCCTGTAGATGCCCAATACTGCCCCACAGCACCATATGGCCTCTGTACTCTGCCCCATACATCCACACTCGTGCCCCCCAGCACCCCATGGTTCCTGTACTCTGCCCTATAGATGCCCAGTGCTGCCCCCCAGCACCATATAGCTCCTGTACTCTGCCCCATACATCCACACTAGTGGCCCCCAGCACCCCATGGCTCCTGCGCTCTTCCCCATAGATGCCCAGTACTGCCCCACAGCACCATATAGCTCCTGTACTCTGCCCCATAGATGCCCAGTACTGCCCCCCAGCACCATATAGCTCCTGTACTCTGCCCCATACATCCACAGCAGTGCCCTCCAACACCCCATGGCTACTGCACTCTGACCTATAGATGCCCAGTACTGCCCCCCAGCACCTGTACTCTGCCCTATAGATGCCCAGTACTGCCCCCCAGCACCATATAGCTCCTGTACTCTGCCCCATACATCCACACTAGTGCCCCCCAGAACCCCATGGCTCCTGCACTCTGCCCCATAGATGCCCAGTACTGCCCCCCAGCACCATATAGCTCCTGTACTCTTCCCTATAGATGCCCAGTACTGCCCCCCAGCACCATATAGCTCCTGTACTCTGCCCCATACATCCACACTAGTGCCCCCCAGAACCCCATGGCTCCTGCACTCTGCCCCATAGATGCCCAGTACTGCCCCCCAGCACCATATGGCTCCTGTACTCTGCCCTATAGATGCCCAGTACTGCCCCCCAGCACCATATAGCTCCTGCACTCTGCCCCATACATCCACAGTAGTGCCCCCCAGCACCCCATGGCTCCTGCGCTCTGCCCCATAGCTGTCTAGTACTGCCCCCCAGCACCATATAGCTCCTGTACTCTGCCCCATACATCCACACTAGTGCCCCTCACCACCCTATGGCTCCTGCACTCTGCCCTATAGATGCCCAGTACTGCCCCCCAGCACCATATAGCTCCTGTACTCTGCCCCATACATCCACAGCAGTGCCCCCCACCACCCTATGGCTCCTGCACTCTGCCCTATAGCTGCCCAATACTGCCCCCCAGCACCATATAGCTCCTGCACTCTGCCCCATACATCCACAGTAGTGCCCCCCAGCACCCCATGGCCCCTGCACTCTGTCCCATAGCTGTCTAGTACTGCCCCCCAGCACCATATAGCTCCTGTACTCTGCCCCATACATCCACACTAGTGCCCCTCACCACCCTATGGCTCCTGCACTCTGCCCTATAACTGACCAGTACTGCCCCCCAGCACCATATAGCTCCTGTACTCTGCCCCATATATCCACACTACTGCCCCCCAGCACCATATAGCTCCTGTACTCTGCCCCATGCATCCACAGTACTGCCCCCCAGCACCATATAGCTCCTGTACTCTGCCCCATACATCCACACTAGTGCCCCCCACCACCCCATGGCTCTTCCACTTTGCCCTGTAGATGCCCAATACTGCCCCACAGCACCATATAGCTCCTGTACTGTGCCCCATACATCCACACTAGTGCCCCCCAGCACCCCATGGCTCCTGCACTCTGCCCTGTAGGTGCCCAGTACTGCCCCCCAGCATCATATAGCTGTCGCGGTTGAGACGGACAAACGACATGGACCAAGTTCTTTCAAGATGAAAGTAATAGGTGCCATTTATTGTTACAAGTGCATTTTTATACAATTCTACCAGTTCATGTGTCTTTTCACTATTGGTTACAAGTTACAGCACTAACATCTCATTGGTTAATTTTGCTATCATCCATGTTATTCTTCTATCCCCTTCTCTCTCACGGGTATATCTCTCCTTTCTCACGGGTACAACTCCATACCTCCGGATACTCCTTTACTCCCATCTTTCTCAAGGGTAAATCTTAATATCTTCAAGGCTGATCTCTACTCCCATATTTTCTGTCAAGGATTCCACAGACCCGCTGCAGTTTCCCACAATTCCCCCTTTTTTTATTTATGCTAAAAAAGCTGCCCTCATTGTCCGCTGCAGGGCCCTTTGCAGCAGAAAAATCATGCATGGCAACATTAGTAACACAACCACAACAATCATAAAAATGATCAGTCCTGTTTTCACTACTGATAACAACCATCCTAAAAACCCTCAACCACTAAGCAATTTATTTAACAAATCTCATAAAAATCTTCACACGCATGTCCTTGAGCTAATAACAAAAATCTATCGTGGCTCTACTCTACCGTGTGGCATGTCTTACAGAATCTACATCTAACAAAAGTCCACTTAAAGCCTTTGAAGTTCTGTTAGTTTGCTTAACTAGCCAGCATCCTAATTTTCTAAAATATTTAACGCTTTTAGCTGTGCCAACACCAGATACAAGAGATCCTAAAACCCTTAACCTTGATCCCCAAAAATCTACATTTTGACTTATATACACAAAAAAGTGTTTTTCTCGTCTTGCTCTTCTGTGATCTATTATCATAGATACATTGGGTGTTAAGAGAGTTAATAGTCCCAAAATACACAGTCCTCCAACAGCATTAGAAGGAATTCCTGGTCAGGCTCTATCTTCACAGATCAAGAATACACCATGCAGGAGATTTTGGGGTTGCTGTCCCACATTATCAATGACATTCCTTGGATTCTTCTGTGAGGCATTACACCATCGAGTTTCATTTCTATAGTCACCAATGGTAGCATTAACATTTTGCAGTTTTATCCATTCATGCTTTAGCATATTGTCCTGGCACTTTTCACAAACCAGCTGGATACAAGCATCCATGGGCATAGATCCCAGCAATTCTAGTTCCTGTGGTTCAATGTCTATTTCCGGGAGACAGTTAATCCAAAGTGCCATGTTAGTATTTTTGTTGCAATGCCTTTGCACCGACCACTATTTTGAAACAATTGTGTGATGCTGCTGTATTCATCAAGGGGGATGCCAACCAAGCACGTGTGGAACGGGTTTTCTGGAGATGCCATAGCCAGGCATATGGAGTCCTGGTCAGTTATGTTGGCTAAAGTAATCCACATGTTAGTCTTTGCCTGTGCGGGCATCCAAAACACAGCAACTGCAACAATCATTGTCAGGAAGATAACACAGGTTTCACGTTTCGTGCCAGCAACCATTGCGGCCCTTGATCTGTAAAGACACAAGCATAGCCTCTCCCCCAGGTTATCAATTGCTGTGGCCTTTTCCATTGATCAGTGATTTGACCATAACTAATGTAGGTTTTTTCTGATTTAGCATGGTTTTGGGTCACACTTGCAAAGTATTTCATCACATACAATGCTTTTGACAATTGTTTTTGTGGTGTTTTCCCTACTTCTCCCCCCTTTTTGTTTTAAAAAAGAACAAAACCAAAACAAAAAACACAGTTCAGAATCAGATACGTGCACTGGACCTTGACTACGTACTCAGAATCACAAATCAAATTTAGAGGTTACTCCTTTAAAAAGTTCTAAATAATGTAAAGCTGTGCCAAGTTCTGCTCATTGGGTTGAACCTTCAATAATTTTCACAGAATGATGCCAATTGTTATCTTCACGCCAGACCACTACAGCTTTATGAGACTTCCCAGAACCATCAACAAATACTTTGCAAGTATGTAGGATCAGACCAAATACAAGTATGGCCTATGACCTGATGTTAAAGACTTGCAGGTTCTGCAGCAATTTACATTTTACATTTATGCATGTCAAAAGCTGTGCTGTTAAGAAAATCAGCTAATGCAATTTATAAAGACATAGATTACAAAAAAAAAAAAAAATCAAAATTAAATTTCACAAATGGTACATATATGACAAAAGGATCATGGCCTATTGAAACTTAAGTTCATTCCCTGCTTTTCTTGATCAGAGTAAAAAGCAGTTTATCAGTCTGCTAGCAATCTCATCATACTGTCCCCAATAGCCACAGGTTGTTTCTGTGTTGTAGCTATAAATAGACAAATCTGCAAGTCCAATCGAATGCAGTCAGCCTGTAAGGTTGTCATAAATTTATTCCTTAAAATTTCCAACTCCATTTTGGTCGTCATATTTATTGGATATTGTTTTCCCTTACCAGATCGAAGTCCTGTTTCAGATCTATCAGTGTAGTACTTGCTTTATCGAAACATTGGCTGTTAATACTAGTGGAGATACAGCATTTGAAATTTCCTTGGAGATTTCTCACTTGCAGCAAGCAGATCTGCGCCATCCCAGCAGCTTCTTGTAGGCCATGCAACTAAACAGAATTCTCAGAAAACGTTATTTGAGCTTACAATTTACTTAACAAATCTTAATCTAAGAGAGGTATAGGAGTTTCTAACAGCTATAAGAATTCATGTATTTAAACTTTGTTCCAAATTTGGCATTCCATTAGTCTCAAAAAATGGCCTTTCTTTCGTTCTCTCTCATGACCTCAAAAACTAACATGGTGAATTTACTAAGAAGTCACTTACAACTAATTACCACAAAATAAGTCTATTAACAAATTTTTGGTTTAATTTTCCAGTTTCATTAGAACTATGGATCCACTGGTGATGCCTTTAAATTTCACCCTCAGACTCCTTCATGTAGTATTACAGCTCTCTAGCAGTAACATTGCTTGAGGGAGGGGCGCGGGGGGGAATAAGACTTCCCTCTCGCCCCCATCTGAGATGGCAAGACGTCCAGCCCAGCATGAAAACACATCAGTTCGAACTCCACATTAAACCGATCTGGCTCCACTCCACACGCAAATCAGTACCAGTCTGACCCAGAGAAGCACTGAACACTGTGACCCCCCAAAGCTGACCAGTGTGAAAAGACTGACTTCAGCAAGGAGGTAAAGTTATGAGCTCTTTTCCCCAGATGTGCCAAAACCTAGGAAACAAGACAGAAGCAAAAATAAACAACACCAACAACCCCTGATTCAAAGCCGAAAAACAACACAGTGCCACAACAAAAATGGATGACAATACTTCAGGAAAAAAAAATAGGGACAGAGCCGGGGGAGCAAAGCCCCCCTTTCTCTGCTTAGCAGTGGGAAAACAGTTTTTTTTCCTTTCTTCTTTCTCTTCTCGCCGCAGTTCAGATATAGTCAAGGCCATGCAGCTGGTATAATCACTGGTACGAAGTGGGAGGCTCTGGCAAACTCCTCAGTTACGATGAGCTGCACACAGGCCTGGGATATTTTGCTCTTTTGTTTTCCCATTTCATTCCAGCCGTAATACACTTTATATGCAGTTTCAAGTAGCTCAGCAATAGTTACATTCCTTAGCTCCATTTACTTTTTACAATTTAGAGATGTCAAAAAAAAAGTATAAACCAGTATAATAAACATCAATCCATTATTCTATTTTCCTAAATCTAAATCAGTTAATATTCTAGCAACTTTTAAATACAACCTCTTCTAAATTCACAGCTATCATAGCATTTTAACAATTCAAATGCTTTTCTAACAATATAAGCAATCATTCTAATGTGTAAGGATGCATCCTAAGGGGAGGCAAGGTGGAATTTTAGCAATTTTAGCAGTGGAACCGGTTCCCGTTTTGTAATTATCTCCCAAACAAGATTCTTTTGGTACCAAATATGAATATGCAAACTAAAATACTGAGCTCAGATATGAAAACCATATACCAAGTTCAAATATGCAGATGGATCACAGTTACACCAATTTAAGACAATATCTCAATTTTTGCATTGCACCTTTGGGCCGCTCACTGCTCAGACAGGTGGAGGTACCTCTGGGTCTCCCTGACAAAAAAAGTCAGTGGCGCCGGAGCCCATCGGCCCCCCCCGAGCCGGAGCGAGCTGGACTGGGCAAGGCCTTTTTTTGTTTTGATTTGGTTTCTTTTTAGTGTCTCATCTGGTGCGCTACAGTTGTTATTCCAAAACCAGGATTCTTTACATGATGTACATACGGAAAAACCAAATTCAGCACAGTGAGATGAGACACAGCTTGTGACAGAGTTGCGCAAGTCTGAATGCCGGAATAAAGGTAGCATGCTAGCGAAAAAAAAAATAACAGGTACTACACACAAAATTTTACCATCACATTCACGCAGTAAAGAACTAAATTACTTATGATCTTCTGTATTATCACAAAACGCACATTTTGAGTCAATGAATTCTCATGATTTAACAGACTGTGAACTTATCGTACCATATAACAAAGACCTACTAAAATTGCAACATACTTAAACCGATACCCACAAAGAAAACAGGTTAATGAGGAAGGCATCTTGCAGACTCTAACAAGTTTGCTGTGACCTGTGTGTTATCAGTTAACTCTCTCTCAGCTTGTTGACGTTCAAACCGTTCCAGCTGTAAAACTGTCTGTAATGATCTAATGATCTCTTGTAGAGATTTATTTTGTCCTGATCTTCTCACCTTAAAAACAACATTAATTGTAACAAAATTCTATTCTCCGGACACTTTTCCCAATCATTTAACTGAAACAGCAGCCAACACTGATTTCAATATTTAACAAGATCTTCCTTCCTTATAATTCCGAGTGCTTTCCTAAGTTTTAAAACACCTCCCAATACTGATTTTTTTCAGGAACACAACTGAAAACAATTATTCCTGACCCCATCTTGCAAGTAAAAACCTTGAGAAGGGGGAGGGAGGGGTAGAAAACACAGGCTGCTTGCAGCACGACTGGGAAAAATGGGGAGAGAGTTTTACGGCACACTTAAAAACAGCTAGTAAAACAATTAACTCACATTCCTAACAAGCTGCTTGATTTTCAGAGAGGCAATACACAGAAACACATAATATGTACTGTAAAACTTGCAGATAACATATTGATAGCAAACATTAGCATTCTCTACTGCTAATCTCAACACTCGTGCTTCCTCAGCTTCTAAGTTTTCAACCTGCTTATCGATGGCCTCTTGAAGATGGTCCATAAATTGCATGTAATTCTCACTGGGACCCTGATTAATAGTTGCAAATGATTTGGCTGCATTGTTGGTTTCAGGCACCTTTATCATAACTTAATATGCGAGGTCTGTTGACTGCCTCAGGATTTCAGAAAGTTATCGTGCCTGTAGTTGTGGTGTGTCAACTGGTGTCTCCTCCAGAAACGTACAGGGTCCCGTGGTTTAACTGCAATCGAAACTGGGGGTAAATCCCAGCTTTTTGGTAAGTTCGGTTTACGCTCTGAAACTCTACCCTCACCCTCAGGAATTCAGTGCGGGTGGGAGGAGGGGGCAGGTTGGAGGGACCCAAATCTGTAGGAATTACGTTATTTGGCTCGGTCTGGCTCACCACGGGGGGGTCCTCCCCACCTAAATCTCCAGGCAAGGGGGGATAGGAAAAAAAATGTCCATTTTTTTCTTCCGCAACTGATAGCGGCGGGGCAGAGGGTTGAACTGTGATTAATGGCGGTGACGCAGACGGCAGAACCACGGTTGATGATGGTAGAGGAGAGGTTCGAGCCGTGATCGATGACAGTGGAGCAGTCGGCCGAACGCGGTGCTCTGACCGGTGCTCTGAGGGCCCCTCCCGAGACCATGCACAACCCAACACTGTTTTTTCATGTGAGTCTTTCACAGCTTTTATCTGATCTCGGGGCCACACATACGTATACGAGTCTTTCATAGTTTTTTTCTGATCTCGGGGCCACACATACGTACGCTCCTCCTTTATTCCTTTTAACTTTCCAAGAAAGTACCGCGGATCCTTATCCGTGTCAGATAACATGGATTTGGGCGGTTTTGACGAATCTTTAGTAACAGGGGGGATCAGAGTAGTACTTAATCTTGCTTTTTTCTCCGAATCTGGCCCAGAAGAGCCAGGGAGACCATCCCCCTCTGCCGCCTCTGCCTGTTGCTGTTTTAACTCTTTCAGAGTGTCTAATAACAAGCGCCACGTCGTTAACAGTTCAGTTGCTTCCTTGGACCCTTGGGTAGCACTGTCAAACAGTTTATCTCCCAAGTCCATCCATTGTGACACACTAAATGCTGTCACAGGATTAACCTCTAAACCTTGTGCTTTGCCCCATAGTAACATTTTTCTTAAAGTCAGTTCCGGGAGGCTAACGCCGTGCTTCTTCAGAAGCAGCTTCTATGTGGATAATATAGTACCCTCTTCTTTAGATAAGTTTCAGCCCCCGTGTTCCCGGTAGCTCACCTGCTCCTTAGCGAGGTGTCTTTTCAACGATCCGGATCTTCGGCAGCTCTCCTCGGCTGCTCTCATCAGCTGTACCGGGCTCCGTCTCCACAGCTCTTCTTCGGCTGTTCACAGCTTCACGCTGTCACCTTGTTAGGCGAGATCCTCTTCAGGCAGGATCACGTCGGGGTCACCATATGTCGCGGTTGAGACGGACAAACGACATGGACCAAGTTCTTTCAAGATGAAAGTAATAGGTGCCATTTATTGTTACAAGTGCATTTTTATACAATTCTACCAGTTCATGTGTCTTTTCACTATTGGTTACAAGTTACAGCACTAACATCTCATTGGTTAATTTTGCTATCATCCATGTTATTCTTCTATCCCCTTCTCTCTCACGGGTATATCTCTCCTTTCTCACGGGTACAACTCCATACCTCCGGATACTCCTTTACTCCCATCTTTCTCAAGGGTAAATCTTAATATCTTCAAGGCTGATCTCTACTCCCATATTTTCTGTCAAGGATTCCACAGACCCGCTGCAGTTTCCCACAATTCCCCCTTTTTTTATTTATGCTAAAAAAGCTGCCCTCATTGTCCGCTGCAGGGCCCTTTGCAGCAGAAAAATCATGCATGGCAACATTAGTAACACAACCACAACAATCATAAAAATGATCAGTCCTGTTTTCACTACTGATAACAACCATCCTAAAAACCCTCAACCACTAAGCAATTTATTTAACAAATCTCATAAAAATCTTCACACGCATGTCCTTGAGCTAATAACAAAAATCTATCGTGGCTCTACTCTACCGTGTGGCATGTCTTACAGAATCTACATCTAACAAAAGTCCACTTAAAGCCTTTGAAGTTCTGTTAGTTTGCTTAACTAGCCAGCATCCTAATTTTCTAAAATATTTAACGCTTTTAGCTGTGCCAACACCAGATACAAGAGATCCTAAAACCCTTAACCTTGATCCCCAAAAATCTACATTTTGACTTATATACACAAAAAAGTGTTTTTCTCGTCTTGCTCTTCTGTGATCTATTATCATAGATACATTGGGTGTTAAGAGAGTTAATAGTCCCAAAATACACAGTCCTCCAACAGCATTAGAAGGAATTCCTGGTCAGGCTCTATCTTCACAGATCAAGAATACACCATGCAGGAGATTTTGGGGTTGCTGTCCCACATTATCAATGACATTCCTTGGATTCTTCTGTGAGGCATTACACCATCGAGTTTCATTTCTATAGTCACCAATGGTAGCATTAACATTTTGCAGTTTTATCCATTCATGCTTTAGCATATTGTCCTGGCACTTTTCACAAACCAGCTGGATACAAGCATCCATGGGCATAGATCCCAGCAATTCTAGTTCCTGTGGTTCAATGTCTATTTCCGGGAGACAGTTAATCCAAAGTGCCATGTTAGTATTTTTGTTGCAATGCCTTTGCACCGACCACTATTTTGAAACAATTGTGTGATGCTGCTGTATTCATCAAGGGGGATGCCAACCAAGCACGTGTGGAACGGGTTTTCTGGAGATGCCATAGCCAGGCATATGGAGTCCTGGTCAGTTATGTTGGCTAAAGTAATCCACATGTTAGTCTTTGCCTGTGCGGGCATCCAAAACACAGCAACTGCAACAATCATTGTCAGGAAGATAACACAGGTTTCACGTTTCGTGCCAGCAACCATTGCGGCCCTTGATCTGTAAAGACACAAGCATAGCCTCTCCCCCAGGTTATCAATTGCTGTGGCCTTTTCCATTGATCAGTGATTTGACCATAACTAATGTAGGTTTTTTCTGATTTAGCATGGTTTTGGGTCACACTTGCAAAGTATTTCATCACATACAATGCTTTTGACAATTGTTTTTGTGGTGTTTTCCCTACTTCTCCCCCCTTTTTGTTTTAAAAAAGAACAAAACCAAAACAAAAAACACAGTTCAGAATCAGATACGTGCACTGGACCTTGACTACGTACTCAGAATCACAAATCAAATTTAGAGGTTACTCCTTTAAAAAGTTCTAAATAATGTAAAGCTGTGCCAAGTTCTGCTCATTGGGTTGAACCTTCAATAATTTTCACAGAATGATGCCAATTGTTATCTTCACGCCAGACCACTACAGCTTTATGAGACTTCCCAGAACCATCAACAAATACTTTGCAAGTATGTAGGATCAGACCAAATACAAGTATGGCCTATGACCTGATGTTAAAGACTTGCAGGTTCTGCAGCAATTTACATTTTACATTTATGCATGTCAAAAGCTGTGCTGTTAAGAAAATCAGCTAATGCAATTTATAAAGACATAGATTACAAAAAAAAAAAAAATCAAAATTAAATTTCACAAATGGTACATATATGACAAAAGGATCATGGCCTATTGAAACTTAAGTTCATTCCCTGCTTTTCTTGATCAGAGTAAAAAGCAGTTTATCAGTCTGCTAGCAATCTCATCATACTGTCCCCAATAGCCACAGGTTGTTTCTGTGTTGTAGCTATAAATAGACAAATCTGCAAGTCCAATCGAATGCAGTCAGCCTGTAAGGTTGTCATAAATTTATTCCTTAAAATTTCCAACTCCATTTTGGTCGTCATATTTATTGGATATTGTTTTCCCTTACCAGATCGAAGTCCTGTTTCAGATCTATCAGTGTAGTACTTGCTTTATCGAAACATTGGCTGTTAATACTAGTGGAGATACAGCATTTGAAATTTCCTTGGAGATTTCTCACTTGCAGCAAGCAGATCTGCGCCATCCCAGCAGCTTCTTGTAGGCCATGCAACTAAACAGAATTCTCAGAAAACGTTATTTGAGCTTACAATTTACTTAACAAATCTTAATCTAAGAGAGGTATAGGAGTTTCTAACAGCTATAAGAATTCATGTATTTAAACTTTGTTCCAAATTTGGCATTCCATTAGTCTCAAAAAATGGCCTTTCTTTCGTTCTCTCTCATGACCTCAAAAACTAACATGGTGAATTTACTAAGAAGTCACTTACAACTAATTACCACAAAATAAGTCTATTAACAAATTTTTGGTTTAATTTTCCAGTTTCATTAGAACTATGGATCCACTGGTGATGCCTTTAAATTTCACCCTCAGACTCCTTCATGTAGTATTACAGCTCTCTAGCAGTAACATTGCTTGAGGGAGGGGCGCGGGGGGGAATAAGACTTCCCTCTCGCCCCCATCTGAGATGGCAAGACGTCCAGCCCAGCATGAAAACACATCAGTTCGAACTCCACATTAAACCGATCTGGCTCCACTCCACACGCAAATCAGTACCAGTCTGACCCAGAGAAGCACTGAACACTGTGACCCCCCAAAGCTGACCAGTGTGAAAAGACTGACTTCAGCAAGGAGGTAAAGTTATGAGCTCTTTTCCCCAGATGTGCCAAAACCTAGGAAACAAGACAGAAGCAAAAATAAACAACACCAACAACCCCTGATTCAAAGCCGAAAAACAACACAGTGCCACAACAAAAATGGATGACAATACTTCAGGAAAAAAAAATAGGGACAGAGCCGGGGGAGCAAAGCCCCCCTTTCTCTGCTTAGCAGTGGGAAAACAGTTTTTTTTCCTTTCTTCTTTCTCTTCTCGCCGCAGTTCAGATATAGTCAAGGCCATGCAGCTGGTATAATCACTGGTACGAAGTGGGAGGCTCTGGCAAACTCCTCAGTTACGATGAGCTGCACACAGGCCTGGGATATTTTGCTCTTTTGTTTTCCCATTTCATTCCAGCCGTAATACACTTTATATGCAGTTTCAAGTAGCTCAGCAATAGTTACATTCCTTAGCTCCATTTACTTTTTACAATTTAGAGATGTCAAAAAAAAAGTATAAACCAGTATAATAAACATCAATCCATTATTCTATTTTCCTAAATCTAAATCAGTTAATATTCTAGCAACTTTTAAATACAACCTCTTCTAAATTCACAGCTATCATAGCATTTTAACAATTCAAATGCTTTTCTAACAATATAAGCAATCATTCTAATGTGTAAGGATGCATCCTAAGGGGAGGCAAGGTGGAATTTTAGCAATTTTAGCAGTGGAACCGGTTCCCGTTTTGTAATTATCTCCCAAACAAGATTCTTTTGGTACCAAATATGAATATGCAAACTAAAATACTGAGCTCAGATATGAAAACCATATACCAAGTTCAAATATGCAGATGGATCACAGTTACACCAATTTAAGACAATATCTCAATTTTTGCATTGCACCTTTGGGCCGCTCACTGCTCAGACAGGTGGAGGTACCTCTGGGTCTCCCTGACAAAAAAAGTCAGTGGCGCCGGAGCCCATCGGCCCCCCCCGAGCCGGAGCGAGCTGGACTGGGCAAGGCCTTTTTTTGTTTTGATTTGGTTTCTTTTTAGTGTCTCATCTGGTGCGCTACAGTTGTTATTCCAAAACCAGGATTCTTTACATGATGTACATACGGAAAAACCAAATTCAGCACAGTGAGATGAGACACAGCTTGTGACAGAGTTGCGCAAGTCTGAATGCCGGAATAAAGGTAGCATGCTAGCGAAAAAAAAAATAACAGGTACTACACACAAAATTTTACCATCACATTCACGCAGTAAAGAACTAAATTACTTATGATCTTCTGTATTATCACAAAACGCACATTTTGAGTCAATGAATTCTCATGATTTAACAGACTGTGAACTTATCGTACCATATAACAAAGACCTACTAAAATTGCAACATACTTAAACCGATACCCACAAAGAAAACAGGTTAATGAGGAAGGCATCTTGCAGACTCTAACAAGTTTGCTGTGACCTGTGTGTTATCAGTTAACTCTCTCTCAGCTTGTTGACGTTCAAACCGTTCCAGCTGTAAAACTGTCTGTAATGATCTAATGATCTCTTGTAGAGATTTATTTTGTCCTGATCTTCTCACCTTAAAAACAACATTAATTGTAACAAAATTCTATTCTCCGGACACTTTTCCCAATCATTTAACTGAAACAGCAGCCAACACTGATTTCAATATTTAACAAGATCTTCCTTCCTTATAATTCCGAGTGCTTTCCTAAGTTTTAAAACACCTCCCAATACTGATTTTTTTCAGGAACACAACTGAAAACAATTATTCCTGACCCCATCTTGCAAGTAAAAACCTTGAGAAGGGGGAGGGAGGGGTAGAAAACACAGGCTGCTTGCAGCACGACTGGGAAAAATGGGGAGAGAGTTTTACGGCACACTTAAAAACAGCTAGTAAAACAATTAACTCACATTCCTAACAAGCTGCTTGATTTTCAGAGAGGCAATACACAGAAACACATAATATGTACTGTAAAACTTGCAGATAACATATTGATAGCAAACATTAGCATTCTCTACTGCTAATCTCAACACTCGTGCTTCCTCAGCTTCTAAGTTTTCAACCTGCTTATCGATGGCCTCTTGAAGATGGTCCATAAATTGCATGTAATTCTCACTGGGACCCTGATTAATAGTTGCAAATGATTTGGCTGCATTGTTGGTTTCAGGCACCTTTATCATAACTTAATATGCGAGGTCTGTTGACTGCCTCAGGATTTCAGAAAGTTATCGTGCCTGTAGTTGTGGTGTGTCAACTGGTGTCTCCTCCAGAAACGTACAGGGTCCCGTGGTTTAACTGCAATCGAAACTGGGGGTAAATCCCAGCTTTTTGGTAAGTTCGGTTTACGCTCTGAAACTCTACCCTCACCCTCAGGAATTCAGTGCGGGTGGGAGGAGGGGGCAGGTTGGAGGGACCCAAATCTGTAGGAATTACGTTATTTGGCTCGGTCTGGCTCACCACGGGGGGGTCCTCCCCACCTAAATCTCCAGGCAAGGGGGGATAGGAAAAAAAATGTCCATTTTTTTCTTCCGCAACTGATAGCGGCGGGGCAGAGGGTTGAACTGTGATTAATGGCGGTGACGCAGACGGCAGAACCACGGTTGATGATGGTAGAGGAGAGGTTCGAGCCGTGATCGATGACAGTGGAGCAGTCGGCCGAACGCGGTGCTCTGACCGGTGCTCTGAGGGCCCCTCCCGAGACCATGCACAACCCAACACTGTTTTTTCATGTGAGTCTTTCACAGCTTTTATCTGATCTCGGGGCCACACATACGTATACGAGTCTTTCATAGTTTTTTTCTGATCTCGGGGCCACACATACGTACGCTCCTCCTTTATTCCTTTTAACTTTCCAAGAAAGTACCGCGGATCCTTATCCGTGTCAGATAACATGGATTTGGGCGGTTTTGACGAATCTTTAGTAACAGGGGGGATCAGAGTAGTACTTAATCTTGCTTTTTTCTCCGAATCTGGCCCAGAAGAGCCAGGGAGACCATCCCCCTCTGCCGCCTCTGCCTGTTGCTGTTTTAACTCTTTCAGAGTGTCTAATAACAAGCGCCACGTCGTTAACAGTTCAGTTGCTTCCTTGGACCCTTGGGTAGCACTGTCAAACAGTTTATCTCCCAAGTCCATCCATTGTGACACACTAAATGCTGTCACAGGATTAACCTCTAAACCTTGTGCTTTGCCCCATAGTAACATTTTTCTTAAAGTCAGTTCCGGGAGGCTAACGCCGTGCTTCTTCAGAAGCAGCTTCTATGTGGATAATATAGTACCCTCTTCTTTAGATAAGTTTCAGCCCCCGTGTTCCCGGTAGCTCACCTGCTCCTTAGCGAGGTGTCTTTTCAACGATCCGGATCTTCGGCAGCTCTCCTCGGCTGCTCTCATCAGCTGTACCGGGCTCCGTCTCCACAGCTCTTCTTCGGCTGTTCACAGCTTCACGCTGTCACCTTGTTAGGCGAGATCCTCTTCAGGCAGGATCACGTCGGGGTCACCATATGTCGCGGTTGAGACGGACAAACGACATGGACCAAGTTCTTTCAAGATGAAAGTAATAGGTGCCATTTATTGTTACAAGTGCATTTTTATACAATTCTACCAGTTCATGTGTCTTTTCACTATTGGTTACAAGTTACAGCACTAACATCTCATTGGTTAATTTTGCTATCATCCATGTTATTCTTCTATCCCCTTCTCTCTCACGGGTATATCTCTCCTTTCTCACGGGTACAACTCCATACCTCCGGATACTCCTTTACTCCCATCTTTCTCAAGGGTAAATCTTAATATCTTCAAGGCTGATCTCTACTCCCATATTTTCTGTCAAGGATTCCACAGACCCGCTGCAGTTTCCCACATATAGCTCCTGTGCTCTGCTCCATACATCCACAGTAGTGCCCCCCAGCACCCCATGGCTCCTGTACTCTGCCCTATAGATGCCCAGTACTGCCCCCCAGCACCATATAGCTCCTGTACTCTGCCCCATACATCCACACTAGTGGCCCCCAGCACCCCATGGCTCCTGTACTCTGCCCCATGCATCCACAGTAGTGCCCCCCAGCACCATATAGCTCCTGTACTCTGCCCCATACATCCACAGTAGGGCTCCCCCAGCACCCCATGGCTCCTGCACTCTGCCCCATAGCTGTCTAGTACTGCCCCCCAGCACCATATAGCTCCTGTACTCTGCCCCATACATCCATAGTAGTGCCCCCCACCACCCCATGGCTCCTGCACTCTGCCCTGTAGGTGCCCAGTACTGCCCCACAGCACCATATAGCTCCTGTACTCTGCCCCATACATGCACACCAGTGCCCCCCCAGCACCCCATGGCTCCTGCTCTGTGCCCTAAAGATGCCCTGTACTGCCCCACAGCACCACATAGCTCTTGTAATTTGCCCCATACATCCAGAGCAGTGCCCCCCAGCACCCCATAGTGACTCTACTCTGCTCCATAGACTCACAGTGCTGCCCCACAGGACCCTATAGGACCCGACTCTGCCCCTTAGACCCGGAGAGCTGCCCCACAGCAGTCTGTACGTGCTGCATTCTGCCCCGTTGGTGCAACGTGCTGCCCGACAGCACCACACACCTCTGTCCACCTGACCACCCCTCCCTCCTGACCACGCCTGCACTGCCCACTATGGGTGGGTCACAAGGGTCTATGGGGTGAGTTTGGGGGCCAGGGGGGCTGTGGGGTCAAGGGGATTGTTGTCAGGTGAAACACCCCTGAAGAGGCTGAACCCTCTATGAGTGAGTGACCCACACAGTGACCCACAGCAGCCCATAGCTCCTCTGCCCTATAGAGTCACTGCACCCCATAGCTGCTTTTACTCTGCCCCATAAATGGACAGCACTGCTCTACAGCACCCTGTGTCTCTACTCTGCCCCATACATCACCCACAGCACCCTGTATCTTGTTTACTCTGCCCTATAGACCCACAGTGTAACCCCACAGCACCCCACAGTTCTTCTGCCCTATAGATCAACAGCACTGTTCCAGAAAACACCGTAGCTTCTTCACACTAGCCCATAGGCCAGCAATGCTGCCGCACAGCACACTGTAGCTCCTGCACCCTGCCACATAGTCCCACAGCAGTGCCCCACAGCGCCCCACACATCTGGTCTGCCCTATACATCCACAGCACTGCTCTGCAGCACCATATAGTTCCAGCACTCTGCCCCATTGATACGTAGCACCCTACAGCTTCTGCATTGTGCCCATAGATCCACATTCCTGGGTCCCATCACCCCACCAGATGTCCTGGGTTGTGATGCTGCACGGGGCCCTGTGCACAACAGAAAATGAGGACACCATGGCTGCTGGGCTCCACCCTGCTTGGAATCCAAGATGGCTGGGGGGGGCTGGCAGCCGTGCTGGCACTGCCGGAGGGGCTGTTCATCTGGGCCGTGCTCAGGCAGCAGCTCCCGGCTGTATCGGCTGTTCCCATTGGCTGCCCCTGTGGCCCTGCACCCTGCCCATGGGAACAAGATGGCTGCCCTGGTGGGCGGCCCTCTCGGCTGCTGTGTCCTTGCTGGTGGGCGGGGCCATGGCTGCCATGGCTGTGCTGGAAGGGTGGTGCTGAGGTGGGCGGGGCCTGCCTAGGGCGGCCATTTTGGGGTGGTGCCCAAGGTGGGTGGTGGGACCTGTGACTGTTTACCCCTGATGGCCATCTTGGAAAAGGGCAGCGCTGTGCCGCTGCCATCCTAATGTTGCTCCCCCCGGGCCATGCTGGGGGATTTTTAACCTGGTTTTGGGGCCAATTTTCACCCAATAAAATTAAATAATGTAAAAAACCTTAAGCATGTGGTTTGTTCCATTTCCAGTGAGGGATTTGGGGGTTGGGTTTAGGGTTGAGGGTGGGGCTGAAGGTGTGGGTGGGGCCCCTGCCAACCCCACCCCCCTCCCAAGCTCTCCCCAATGTGCCTGCCTGGAGGGGTGTGCCCCAACCAGTCCCCACCCCCTTTCCAAGCACTCCACCCTCCCAGCTGGGCTCCTCCCCCTTGACCCACACTTCCACCCCCATTGGTGGGCTCCCTGCAGGGGGTGTGGCCTACAGACCTACAACTCCTTCCCCTCCCCTGCTGAGCCGTGTACCCGACAGCACGACAGGGGCAGACAAAGCTCAGGAAGGACCAACAGAGCCAGGCAGGGCCTGAGAGCTTGAGAAAGTCCGACAGGTCTCGACACTGCCTGACAAAGCCCGACATGGCCCGAGAGAGTTTGACGGATCCTCACAGAGCCTGACAAAGCTTGACAGAGCCCAACAGGACCCGTCAGGGCCTGAAAAGTCTTGTCAGTTCCTGATAGAGCCTCAATGTGTATGACAGAGCCCTGGGGGGCTCAACAGAGCCTGAGAAATCTTGACAGGGCTCAGCAGAGCCCAAGAGGTCTCGACAGAGCCCTGCAGAGCCCATCAAAGCCTGATAGAGCCTGACAGGCCCCAAGAAGTCTCGACAGAGCCCTACAGAGCCCATCAAAGCCTGATAGAGCCTGACAGGCCCCAAGAAGTCTCGACAGAGCCCTACAGAGCCCATCAAAGCCTGATAGAGCCTGACAGGCCCCAAGAGGTCTTGACAGAGCCCTACAGAGCCCATCAAAGCCTGTTAGAGCCTGACAGGCCCCAAGAGGTCTTGACAGAGCCCTACAGAGCCCATCGAAGCCTGATAGAGCCTGACAGACCCCAAGAGGTCTCGACAGAGCCCTACAGAGCCCATCAAAGCCTGATAGAGCCTGACAGGCCCCAAGAGGTCTCAACAGGGCTTCACAAAAACCAACAGTGTCTGACAGAGCCCGACAGGAGTGCAGGTGCTGTCATTTCCAGTGAGGGTCCAGGTAATTTGATAAGAGTGGTGGGCGGGGCCTGGGGTGATTGATCCCTCCCCTTTCCCAGGGGATTGTGGGAAGGGGTGGGCGGGGCTCAGGGTATTTGAGCCCCAGTCCCCGGGTAGGGAGCTCATTCCGCTCCAGGACGCCTCCGGTGCTGGTTCTCTGCTGCTCCTTCGGCAGTCGGCAGCTTTTGAGCTGTTTAAGCTACATGTGCAGAAGTCTTAGGAGAAGCGCAGGTGTCCGTTTGAGGTAAGAGCTTCAGGCGCAGCAAAGGTTCAGTAGCAGCTGTAGTAGAAAGGTTGTTTGTCATTATGTTTCATTTGTTGATTCAGTTCCAGGTGCTTTGCATTTTCCAGTAGTTCCTGACTACGATGAAGATGGAGTGTTGGTTATTGTATCTCCTTTTCTATCTGCTCCCTAGAAAACCTAAGTTGACATCCATACTGAGTCTCATTGTAGATGCAATAGCAGTAACAAAGTGCAGGTGCTGTCACTTCAAGTGAGATTCCAGGTGATTTGATAAGGGTGGTGGGTGGTGCCTGGGGTGATTGATCCCTCCCCTTTCCCAGGGGATTGTGGGAAGGGGTGGGCGGGGCTCAGGGTATTTGAGCCCCAGTCCCCGGGTAGGGATCTCATTCTGCTCCAGGACGGCTCCGGTGCAGGTCCTCTACCACTCCTTCAGCAGTCGGCAGCTTTTGAGCTGTTTAAGACACATGGGCAGACGTCTCAGGAGAAGCGGAGGTGTCCGTTTGAGGGAAGAGCTTCGGGCGCAGCAAAGGTTCAGTAGCAGCTGTAGTAGAAAGGTTGTTTGTCATTATGTTTCATTTGTTGATTCAGTTCCAGGTGCTTTGCATTTTCCAATAATTCCTGACCACGATGGAGATGGAACGTTGTTTTTTGTTTTGTATTGCTGTATTAATAGCTGTTAATATAATCTCTTCTCCTAGAAGAGTGTCTTGTTTCCAGAACCTTTGCAGCGTGCAGAGGCTCCCGGTAGACCATTCAAATGTACCTCCCGGAACTCAGCCAAGGTGAGCAATGACTCGTAGGCTACTACCGATAAATATTATTTGGGTGCCTAATCGTACACATGTCCTTGCTTTCCTTATTGTAGGTGATGATGGAGAAAGCGACAACTGCAGGAAGATCCCCGTTAGCCCACGTCGCGTTTTCCTCTGAAGATGGATCCGGTCCCTTGGCCCCCTAAAAGTTAAGTGGAGGCACGAGGGCTGGGAAGGGGCTGGGAATTGCAGGGAGGGTTTAAAGTTCTCAGACAGAAAAGGGCAGTCCAGGAGCAGTCCCCTTTGGGCAGATAAATGGGGTCAGGGACCTTTACAGTGCCATGCCAGCATGTGCCGGGCAGGGCAGCTCCAGCCCGTGTCTGTTGTCGTGTAGTTCGGGAAGCCGCCTTGCGCCCGTCAGACGATCCCGGGGTATCATTGCGCTCCAGGGGCACGAAAGTCATTTCAAGTGCCATCCCAGGGTCTGGAAAGCTGGTGCCGATCGGGGTAGCGCCATTCGGCTGCCGGTTTTCTTGTATCGGCAGCCGAAAGGGTGCACGGTTCTTGCATCTTGAACGTTTCCGGTCAGTTGTGTTTTATGGTGTAGTTCTGGGCTGCAACAGCAGCTCTGCTCTCTACCCATCCAGTCTAAGGGACTGGCACTTCTTCCCAGCATCTTGAAGATTTTAACTCTTGCAGCAGCTTCTCGTATTTGCGCCGTCTCTGTGTGTTTGCGCCAGCGCCGCCGTCTCTGTGTGTTTGCGCCAGCGCTGCCGTCTCATAAGGGGCCGTGCCGTTCGGCTCTTATTTTTTTCTGGGGTTGCAGTGGAGAGTCCTCGCCTCACCGCTGCCTCCCTGCAGGTTCTTTTGATCAATGCAGTCTCTGGTTTGGAGTCGTTGTTGTTATAGAGCGTTTTTGGCGCTGTTGATGTGTTGTGGATAACGTTCTGAGGTGCGTCTGTCTGCGCACGTGCACCTTTGGCTGGAGCTGCTCTGCCCGGAGGCGTGGAGTCCAGGGTGGGTGGACGGAGCTCTAGGGGTGCACGGTTGATCTGTTGACGTGTTAAACTGCACAGGCAAAGGTTGTGCAGTCATCTGGGATGGAGTAGCCGTGGGCAGGGGAGTGGACTGTCCCTTCCCCAGTGTTTTAGAGACTCAATTAGAGCTTCTGGTGGGATTCCTAAACAGAAAGCAGACTTGTGGGATGGTCAAGCTGTTGATGATCATCTGCGTGACTTGTTGAATACCTTGATTTCAGGTGCAGAGGGACAACTTGGCCTGGAAGAGCGACGGAGGAGGCGAACTGTGCGCCATAAGCAGGTGGGTCGGTGCGTGGTGCCAGAGGGAAGCTGTGCCGTGTAGCTCTCGCTGAGCTTGGTCGTTTCTCTGTTTCCTAGGTGTTCCTGCAGATGCTGAAGAGGAACCCAGTGATGCAGGAAGATCCCCGTTTGCGCACGTGGCGTTTTTTCTGTTGAAGATGGATTTGGTCCCTTGGCCCTCTGAAAGCTAAGTGGAGGCACGGGGGATGGGAAGGGGCTGGGAATCACAGGGATGGGGGTAAAGTTCTGGTAAGGGAAAGGGCCGTCCAGGAACAGTCCCCTTTGGGTAGGTGAAGGGTCCAGGGAACTTTACAGTGCGACGCCAGCGTGTGCCGGGCAGGGCAGCTCCAGCCTGTGTCTGCGTTGTGGTGTAGTTCGGGAAGCCGCCTTGCGCCTGTCAGAAGATCCCGGGGTCTCGTTGTGCTCAAGGGGCATAACGTGCCTCTCGGGTGCCATCCCGGGATCTGGAATGCCAGTGCCAATTGGCTTGGTGCCAATTGGGTCCTGGACTCTTGTGTCATCAGCCAAAAGTGTGGATGGTGTTTGCATTTCGGATGTTTCCGGTCAGTTGTGATTTATGGTCTTGTTCTGGGCTGCCTCATCAGCAGCTCTGCTCTCTACCCATCCAGTCCAAGGGACTGGCACTTCAAGATGCTGGGAAGAAGTTCTTAGTCTTGCAGCAGCCTTGTGTGTTTGCGCCAGCGCCGCCGTCTCTGTGTGTTTGCGCCAGCGCCGCCGTCTCATAAGAGGCCGTGCCGTTCAGCTCTTATTTTTTTCTGGGGTTGCAGTGGAGAGTCCTCGCCTCACCGCTGCCTCCCTGCAGGTTCTTTTGATCAATGCAGTCTCTGGTTTGGAGTCGTTCTTGTTATAGAGCGTTTTTGGTGCTGTTGATGTGTTGTCTATAATGTTCTGAGGTGCGTCTGTCTGTGCACGTGCACATTTGGCTGGAGCTGCTCTGCCCGGAGGCGTGGAGTCAGGGGTGGGCGGACGGAGCTCTAGGGGTGCACAGTTGATCTGTTGACATGTTAAACTGCGCAGGCCAAGGTTGTGCAGTCATCTGGGATGGAGTAGCCGTGGGCAGGGGAGCGGACTGTCCCTTCCCCAGTGTTTTAGAGACTCAATTAGAGCTTCTGGTGGGATTCCTAAACAGAAAGCAGACTTGTGGAATGGTCAAGCTGTTGATGATCGTCTGGGTGACTTGTTGAATACCTTGATTTCAGGTGCAGAGGGACAACTTGGCCCGGAAGAGTGACGGAGGAGGCGAGCCGTGCGCCGTAAGCAGGTGGGTCGGTGCGTGGCGCCAGAGGGAAGCTGTGCCGTGTAGCTCTCGCTGAGCTTGGTCGTTTCTCTGTTTCCTAGGTGTTCCTGTAGACATTGAAGAGGAACCCGGTGATGCAGAAAGACGGCCGTTCACGCACGTGGCGTTTTCATCTGTTGAAGACGGATTTGGTCCCTTGGCCCTCTGAAAGCTAAGTGGAGGCTGGGGGGCTGGGAAGGGGCTGGGAATCACAGGGATGGGGGTAAAGTTCTGGTAAGGGAAAGGGCCGTCCAGGAACAGTCCCCTTTGGGTAGGTGAAGGGTCCAGGGAACTTTACAGTGCGACGCCAGCGTGTGCCGGGCAGGGCAGCTCCAGCCTGTGTCTGCGTTGTGTAGTTCGGGAAGCCTGCCTTGCGCCTGTCAGACGATCCTGGGGTCTCGTTGTGCTCAAGGGGCACAACGTGCCTCTCAGGTGCCATCCCAGGATGTGGAATGCCAGTTCCAATCGACTTGGTGCCAATTGGGTCCTGGACTCTTGTGTCATCAGCCAAAAGTGTGGATGGTGTTTGCATTTCGGATGTTTCCGGTCAGTTGTGATTTATGGTCTTGTTCTGGGCTGCCTCATCAGCAGCTCTGCTCTCTACCCATCCAGTCCAAGGGACTGGCACTTCAAGATGCTGGGAAGAAGTTCTTAGTCTTGCAGCAGCCTTGTGTGTTTGCGCCAGCGCCGCCGTCTCTGTGTGTTTGCGCCAGCGCCGCCGTCTCTGTGTGTTTGCGCCAGCGCCGCCGTCTCTGTGTGTTTGCGCCAGCGCCGCCGTCTCTGTGTGTTTGCGCCAGCGCCGCCGTCTCATAAGAGGCCGTGCCGTTCAGCTCTTATTTTTTTCTGGGGTTGCAGTGGAGAGTCCTCGCCTCACCGCTGCCTCCCTGCAGGTTCTTTTGATCAATGCAGTCTCTGGTTTGGAGTCGTTCTTGTTATAGAGCGTTTTTGGTGCTGTTGATGTGTTGTCTATAATGTTCTGAGGTGCGTCTGTCTGTGCACGTGCACCTTTGGCTGGAGCTGCTCTGCCCGGAGGCGTGGAGTCAGGGGTGGGTGGACGGAGCTCTAGGGGTGCACAGTTGATCTGTTGACATGTTAAACTGCGCAGGCCAAGGTTGTGCAGTCATCTGGGATGGAGTAGCCGTGGGCAGGGGAGTGGACTGTCCCTTCCCCAGTGTTTTAGAGACTCAATTAGAGCTTCTGGTGGGATTCCTAAACAGAAAGCAGACCTGTGGGATGGTCAAGCTGTTGATGATCATCTGCGTGACTTGTTGAATACCTTGATTTCAGGTGCAGAGGGACAACTTGGCCCGGAAGAGTGACGGAGGAGGCGAGCCGTGCGCCGTAAGCAGGTGGGTCGGTGCGTGGCGCCAGAGGGAAGCTGTGCCGTGTAGCTCTCGCTGAGCTTGGTCGTTTCTCTGTTTCCTAGGTGTTCCTGTAGACATTGAAGAGGAACCCGGTGATGCAGAAAGACGGCCGTTCGCGCACGTGGCGTTTTCATCTGTTGAAGACGGATTTGGTCCCTTGGCCCTCTGAAAGCTAAGTGGAGGCTGGGGGGCTGGGAAGGGGCTGGGAATCACAGGGATGGGGGTAAAGTTCTGGTAAGGGAAAGGGCCGTCCAGGAACAGTCCCCTTTGGGTAGGTGAAGGGTCCAGGGAACTTTACAGTGCGATGCCAGCGTGTGCCGGGCAGGGCAGCTCCAGCCTGTGTCTGCGTTGTGTAGTTCGGGAAGCCTGCCTTGCGCCTGTCAGATGATCCTGGGGTCTCGTTGTGCTCAAGGGGCACAACGTGCCTCTCAGGTGCCATCCCAGGATGTGGAATGCCAGTTCCAATCGACTTGGTGCCAATTGGGTCCTGGACTCTTGTGTCATCAGCCAAAAGTGTGGATGGTGTTTGCATTTCGGATGTTTCCGGTCAGTTGTGATTTATGGTCTTGTTCTGGGCTGCCTCATCAGCAGCTCTGCTCTCTACCCATCCAGTCCAAGGGACTGGCACTTCAAGATGCTGGGAAGAAGTTCTTAGTCTTGCAGCAGCCTCGTGTGTTTGCGCCAGCGCCGCCGTCTCTGTGTGTTTACGCCAGCACCGCCGTCTCATAAGGGGCCGTGCCGTTCGGCTCTTATTTTTTTCTGGGGTTGCAGTGGAGAGTCCTCGCCTCATCACTGCCTCCCTGCAGGTTCTTTTGGTCAATGCAGTCTCTGGTTTGGAGTCGTTGTTGTTATAGAGCATTTTTGGCGCCATTGATGTGTTGTCGATAACGTTCTGAGGTACGTCTGTCTGCGCACGTGCGCATTTGGCTGGAGCTGCTCTGCCCGGAGGCGTGGAGTCAGGGGTGGGTGGACGGAGCTCTAGGGGTGCACGGTTGATCTGTTGACGTGTTAAACTGCGCAGGCAAAGGTGGTGCAGTCATCTGGGATGGAGTAGCCGTGGGCAGGGGAGCGGACTGTCCCTTCCCCAGTGTTTTAGAGACTCAATTAGAGCTTTTGGTGGGATTCCTAAACAGAAAGCAGACTTGTGGAATGGTCAAGCTGTTGATGAGCATCTGGGTGACCTGTTGAATACCTTGATTTCAGGTGCAGAGGGACAACTTGGCCCGGAAGAGCGACGGAGGAGGCGAGCCGTGCGCCGTAAGCAGATGGGTTGTTGCGTGGTGTCAGTGGGAAGATGTGCCTTGTGCCTTTATACTGTGTGTTCGCTCTGCTTAGTGAGCTTGTTTTCTCGTGTTGCTGTAGGTGTTGAGGAGGAAGCCGGCGATGTTGGAGTATCCCTGTTGGCGCACATGGTGTTTTCATCCGTTGAAGATGGATTCAGTCTCTTGGCCCTCTGAAAGCTAAGTGGAGGCTGGGGGGCTGGGAAGGGGCTGGGAACCGCAGGGAGGGGGGTAAAGTTCTGTTCGGGGCAAGGGCCATCCAGGAACAGTCCCCTTTGGGCAGGTGAAGGGTCCGGGGCATTTCACAGTGCGACGCCAGCGTGTGCCGGGCAGGGCAGCTCCAGCCAGTGTCTGCGTTGTGGTGTAGTTCGGGACGCCTGCCTTGTGCCTGTCAGACGATCCTGGGATTTTATTGTGTTCAAGGGACACGAAAGGCACCTCGGGTGTCGTCCGGGGATCTGGAACGCCGGTGCTGATTGGCGTAGCGCCAATTGGGTGCTGGTTTTCCCATATCAGCAGCTGAAAGCGTGGCAGGTCATTGCGTTTTTGGATGTTTCTGGTCAGTTGGTGTTGCTGAGGGCTGCGTCGGCAGCTCTGCTGTCTACCCATCCAGTCTCAGGGACTGGCACTTCTTCCCAGCATCTTGAAGTTTTTAAGCTGTGCCGCCGTCTCTGTGTGTGTTTGCGCCCGCGCTGCCGTCTCTGTGTGTGTTTGCGCCCGCGCTGCCGTCTCATAAGGGGCCATGATGTTCGGCTCTTATGTTTTTCTGGAGTTGCAGTAGAGGCTCCTCGCCTCACCGCTGCCTCCCTGCAGGTTGTTTTGATTGATGCAGTCTCTGGTTTGGAGTCGTTCTTGTCGTTCAGTGCTGCCGTCTCATAAGGGGCCCTGACTTTCGGCTCCTTTGTTTTCTGGGGTCACAGTGGAGGCTCCTTGCTATGCTACTGCCTCCCCGCAGGTTATTTTGATCGATCCGTGTCTGGTTTCGCGTCGTTCTCATTGTTGGGAGTTGTCGGTGCCGTTGCCATCGTGCGGTCTATAACATGCTGTGCAGCGTCTGTCTGCGTGGGTGCATGTTTGGCTGGAGCTGCTCTGCCCGGACACGTGGAGTCAGGGGCGGGTGGGCGGAGGTCTGGGAGTCCCCAGTTAATCTGATGAGGTGTTAAATTGCATAGGCAGAGGTTGTGCAGTCATGTGGGATGGAGTAGCTGTGGGCAGGGGAGTCCATAGTCCTTTTAGTGGTGTTTTGCAGTTGTTACTAAGATCATTGTTCACTAGTGTTTTCTGTAGTGTGCTGTTTTATCAGAGATGAAGCGTGTTTTAATGAAATCTTTTATTTTCTTTTCCTTGCAGGTGATCACATTGTCAATATGAGTCACTTACTTACAAAAAGGCATTTTGTTAGGCTATGTAACACTCAGTTATAGCCTTTTTTGATCTTAACGAAAGCAGCTACAGACTCCGATCAACACCCATGAGATAAGGCCCGCTTTACACCTTTTTGAAGAAATAGGCTTCTTTCAGGAAAACGCCACATTCAAGGCCGGAAAGGAGCTCCTACGGACCGTAAACAAAATCTACAGCTGCGCGGAGCCAAGTCCGGTCCGAGGTCAGCGCAAAGGATCCACCAAGAAGCAAGAAGACCACAGACTCAGCTATCGCTATTGGCCCGAATCACAGTGTAGAGGGGTGGGTGAATAGTTTGTAAGGGTATCAATACCCAGGGATTTCTATGCTTGGCTGGGACTTTAGCAGAAGCAGCAGCTCCAGTCAGCCTTCCCGCTGTACTGTTCTGTTTGGTTAGTTATTTACATGGTTTTTGCCTGAGAGTTTGCCCCAATAGATCAAGGATTTAGACCCCAACCCACCCGTCCCCACGCCCCCGGAAGGGAGGTAGGGACGTCGAGGTGTAGAGCGATGCAATCCTGAAATTCAGGCTGAGCGATATAAGGAATGAGGTGTACACGTACAATCCTTTGGCCTTAGGTAAATATATCTTAGGTGTTTCCCCTATCCCCCGTGAGTCCAGGAGCCAAACCGTAGATCCGGCGCGGGGCTGAGTTCGGATCCAGCCGCACCTAGACTCCCCTCTTGGAGGAGTTTAGAAAGCAAGGGGGTCCATTCTGAACCTCACGACTCAACGGAAAGGCCTCCCTGTAGCCTTTGGCATCTCCTGTCCACGTAGAAATCACTCCGCATCAAGTTCCAGCTGATTTTGATTGGCATATTTTGTCCACTTAGCAAGCAATAGCGTCCCTCGGCATCACTTTCCATGACGTCACGATCGGGAAGCCGTGGAAGAACAGGTCACCGTGGTCAAGAACTATATGAAGGATGGCAAGGGAATTAAGTGCAAACTGTTTTCCTTTCCTGACAATTAGCTCGAGGCAGGTACTTAAAAGGGTCAGTGCGGTAGATGACGCGCAGCACGTCGGGATAGCGTGAAACCTCGAGTGAATGTAGCTCGGGGTTTTAGGTTTTTTTTTCCTTGGCCGTTCAAATTTTTTTCCTTTTCAGGTAAATTCCAAAGGTAAAGAATAGAAATAGCCCCAGCTGGAGGGTTTTACCCCCCGTCCAGGTTTTTTCCTCCGGTCCCGGCGGCTCCGCGAGGTGACGTTAATCCCCAATGTACGGACTCGTGTTCGGCCGGGACCGGGGTTTAGCCAGGCGGGGCAAGTTTAGAGGGCGCTAGGAACGGCGTTTCTGAGGGGTGACGTGGAGACGGGGGAAGGCCCAGGGGGAGAAGGGCAGAGAATGGGTGCGGTGGTGTTTGTAGGCGAATGAGTGGTGCGTTAATGTTGTGTGATGTGGTAATATTGTGTTTTGGGGATGTAGTTATTTGTTCTGGCAGGTTAATGGTTTTTCCCTTTCAGCTCAATTTAAACTTTAAAATAGAATAAAAAAACCCCAGCTGGGTTTTTTTTTTTTTTTTCCCCCGGCTGGGTTTTTTTTTCCCCGGTCCCGGCCGCTCCGCGAGGTGACGTTTGTCACCAAGGTTCGGACGTGGGCGCCCGTCGGGCCAGGGTTTTGGCAGGCAGGGAGCGTTTAGAGGCTCCCGGGAACGGCGTTCCCGAGGGGCGACGCAGACGCAGGGTGAGGGCACGGGCCGGGAGAACGGCCACCGGGAGAGCACGTGGTGGGTTAGGTGTCTGAGTGAGCGGTGCGGTTTGGCTGTGTGATCTGGTACGATTGTGTTTTGGGGTTGTGGGTTTTTGTCGTTGCAGGTTAATGTTGTTTTCTTTTCAGCTCAATTTAAACTTTAAAATAGAATAAAAAAACCCCAGCTGGGGGATTTTTTTTTTTCCCCCGGCTGGGTTTTTTTTTCCCCGGTCCCGGCCGCTCCGCGAGGCGACGTTTGTCGCCAAGGTTCAGACGCGAGCGCCTGTCGGGCCGGGGTTTTGGCAGGCAGGGTCATTTTCGAGGCTCCCGGGAACGGCGTTCCCGAGGGGCCACGGGGAGAAGGGGTCATGGCACACGGGGAGAAGGCAGAGAACGGCTGCGGTGTGAGCGTGTGGTGGTGTCGGTAGGCGTAGGAGCGGTGTGGTTAGCTGTGTGAGTTGGAATGATTGTGTTTTGGTCCTGCATTTGTTTCTTTGCAGGTTAATGGTTTTTACCTTTCAGCTCAACTTAAAATAAAATAAAAAAAACCCAGCTGGGGGATTTTTTTTTTTCCCCCAGCTGGGTTTTTTTTTCCCCAGTCCCGGCTGCTCCGCGAGGCGACGTTCGTCGCCAAGGTTCGGACGCGGGCGCCCGTCGGGCCGGGGTTTTGGCAGGCAGGGAGCGTTTAGAGGCTCCCGGGAACGGCGTTCCCAAGGGGCGACGCAGACGTAGGGTGAGGGCACGAGCCGGGAGAACGGCTGCAGAGCGAGCGCACGGTGGGTTCGGTATCCGAGCGAGCGGTGCGGTTTGGCTGTGTGATCTGGTATGATTGTGTTTTTGGGTTGTAGGTTTTTTTTAATTTACCTGAAAAGGAAAAAAAAAGAAAAATTAAAATAGATAACAAAAACCCCAGCCAGGGGATTCCCTCCCCACGTGTCCATCCACTGCCCTCAGGAGCCTGTTCTATCCCAGGTCCACACCGCTCGGTGCGGTCACGTTACCTGACAATGTTCAGATTCAGGTCAGTCTGGGATGGTGGTTTCAGAGGCAGGGTTATCATCGAGGCTGCCAGGAACGGCCTTTCTGGCGACACCCATTCTGGATCGTGGCCAGGGTCGGTCCTCGTCAGGAGGCCTGTTTAGGGAAAGGTCCCAGGAAGGTGCTTTTGATCGGTCCAGGAGCAGGGTGAGTAAACGGCCGAGGACAGGGACAGGGTTGTGATAGGAGCATGTTATCCTCTGTAATGGGATGTGAGAAAGATGAGTTGGATTTTCTGTGTTGTGTTATATTTGTACTACCTCAAATGTGTAATCATTGTAATACCTCCAATATGTAGTAAAGGTGCGTGTTTGATATTTGGGCCGTCACTCGCGACGAAACGACGTAAAAGAGTCGTAAGGGCGAGGAGTCGGTTCTGCCGCGTGGTGAAATGCACGCAGGAACCGAGAGTCCGTTTAAGGTTCGCCCTCGGGCGAGAAACGCTGTAATGGCCACGCACCCAAAGTGATTGCATTCTCTGTTGCCTTATGCATTGTGATACATTATGTTTAAAAGCTGTAATAAGGAGGAGTTTTTCAGGTTATGGAAATGGTGATCATGGAACAGTGTAAAGAAAGCATGTTTGTAATCTGTTGGCTTAGATTAAATAAATACTTGGTTATGATGTTGTAATGTTTGGTTTGAAGAGGTCGGTTCTACGTAAGGGCCCCCACAAAGGTAATAAAGCAGACGTACCTTTTTGTCTTCCGGCGTCTTTTTTCCGTTTGAGAGGAGCGACAGCCGGATGTTTTGTGCAAGTACCCGAGTGCGAGAGCGTGCGGATCGTGAATGTGAGCGTGTCCCGGACTTTGTCTTTGTCCGTGTCGTGTGTATGTGCGTGCTGGACTTTGTCTGTGTCTTGTGTGCGTGCTGGACTTTGTCTCTGTGGGTGTTGTGTGTGTGTGCTGGACTTTGTTGGTGTTGTGTGTGTGTCCAGGACTTTGTCTTTGTCTTGTGTGCATGCTGGACTTTGTGTTCTGTTTTGCATGCTGGATTTGTCTCTGTCTTGTGTGTGTGTGCTGGACTTTGTCTCTGTCTCTGTCTTGTTTGTGTGCTGGACTTTGTCTGTGTCTGGTGTGTGTGTGTGTGTGCTGGACTTTGTTTCTGTCTTGTGTGTGTGTCTGTGTGTGTGACTGCAGGACTTTGTCTCTGTCCTGTTTGCATGCTGGACTTTGTCTCTGTCTTGTGTGTATGTGCATGCTGGACTTTGTCTCTGTCTTGTGTGCATGCTGGACTTTGTGTTGTGTGTGTGTCCTGGACTTTGAGTGGAGTGACAGCTCAGGTTGAAAGTGGTTGAGTGTGCTGTTATGGTAGAGTTTGTTTTGGATGGCAGGGAGTTAGTTTTAATTAAAACTAACTAAAAGTTTTTTCAGGTGCAGCAGTAGGGCTTTGGATGCTCAAGGGGACAAAAAAAAAATAATAAATGAATAAAGAAATTAAGTACTCCCCTTGAGCATCCAAAGCCCTTCTGCTGCACCAGACATATTATTTTAATTCTTTTTATACACATATATACATGCACACACTACATACATACACCACCTATACTACATCCAGCACATTTGCATGACCAGAGGGAGTACTCCCTCATTAATCAACCCAACAAACAAAAACATTAATGAGGGAGTACTCCCTCTGGTCATGCAAATCACACACAAATTATGCAAATGAGATAATTAAATATGCAAAATAGTAAAAAATTTTTCTCTCTATACACTGCACAGACCACAACCTGCCAAACACAAGAAAAAGCAACAAACAAAAAACAATTTAAACACAAATGGACCATACAACAATACATATTCAAATTACATCAAAATATCTAAACAACAATAAAAAAAAACACCAACAATCTAACAACTAAAACAAACCGCAACCAACAACAACTGAAACATACAATAAAAACAAACAAACTAAACAACAAATAACAAAAACAAAACACACATACACTTTCCATATACAACTACCAGGACACTTACACAAAACAGTATGACATATAACAACAGAAATCCTTACAAAATCCATAATTCCAACAAAATTCACAATGACAACCCACCCAAAAACAAAATAAAATCAACATAACAAAACTTCAACTTACAATCACAATTAAACTAAAAAATCAAATTGCTGTTACAACAGTTACAATACAGTTAAACAAACAAAGATCACAATACTTACTAATTACACCTAACACATCCAACTCACAAACTACAATACACAAATGACACACAATACCTGACAACTGACACATTACATTACAGACTTAATAATACAGTAACACCACTACAGAACCACCTGAACACTGACAACAACATTCACACTTACACCTGAGCCAAACCATTCCATAACAACAACACACACACAAACAAGTACCTAAAATTCATACAAATCAATCTCACACAACCACACTACAGCTAGACCCAGCACTACACCTAACACAACACATACAACAACACTCAATCAAGTAAAAACACACATTACAAACACCATGAACATCATTCTCACCGATAAACAACACACACATAACTTACACTTATAGTCATTAAATACATATATATGTTGCATAATATCATTCATATCTAATTATTTAAAATGCACGAGCATATGCACTTACAAACATCACAAAAACAGTCATTACACTCATTCTCACTGCCACTCTCATATTCACTCACATTACTGAAGTTTAAGATTACAGTCACTACAACTAGAACTACAGCTACAGCCAGAGAAATGACGGGTCACATAACAGAGGCAGAAAGTTAACGAGACAAGGGTACAGTTAAGGCATGACACATAACACTTAATGATAAATTGATAACCTCACAGTGACACTAAGGCTGACAACTAAGACTATAGCTGTAACTTATGGTCTAGGTTTATACAGACAGTGACGGCTTACAGGTCAGAGCTAAATTCTTAGGCATTAGCTGTTAGGGGTTGACGTGTCAGTTAACAGTAAGAATGAGGGTAAGGCTGACGGTGACCATAAGGGTTTAGTGAGACAGTTTAGGGTTTACGGTTTAGAGTGACGTTCAAATTGACGGTGAGGGGTGAGGGGTGAGGGGTGAGGGGTTAGAGTTAGGGTTTAGGGGTTAGGGTTAGGGTTAGGGGTAGGGTTAGGGGTTAGGGGTTAGGGTTAGGGTTAGGGTTAGGGGTTAGGGGTTAGGGTTAGGGTTAGGGTTAGGGTTAGGGTTAGGGTTAGGGTTTAGGGTTAGGGTTAGGGTTAGGGTTAGGGTTAGGGTTAGGGTTAGGGTTAGGGTTAGGGTTAGGGTTAGGGTTAGGGTTAGGGTTAGGGTTAGGGTTAGGGTTAGGGCCGTTAGGGTTAGGGTTAGGGTTAGGGTTAGGGTTAGGGTTAGGGTTAGGGTTAGGGCCGTTAGGGTTAGGGTTAGGGTTAGGGTTAGGGTTAGGGTTAGGGTTAGGGTTAGGGTTAGGGTTAGGGGTTAGGAGTTAGGGGTTAGGGTTAGGGTTAGGGTTAGGGTTAGGGTTAGGGTTAGGGTTAGGGGTTAGGGTTAGGGTTAGGGTTAGGGTTAGGGTTAGGGTTAGGGTTAGGGTTAGGGTTAGGGTTAGGGTTAGGGTTAGGGTTAGGGTTAGGGTTTAGGGTTAGGGTTAGGGTTAGGGTTAGGGTTAGGGTTAGGGTTAGGGTTAGGGTTAGGGTTAGGGTTAGGGTTAGGGTTAGGGTTAGGGTTAGGGTTAGGGTTAGGGTTAGGGTTAGGGTTAGGGTTAGGGTTAGGGTTAGGGTTAGGGTTAGGGTTAGGGTTAGGGTTAGGGTTAGGGTTAGGGTTAGGGTTAGGGTTAGGGTTAGGGTTAGGGTTAGGGTTAGGGTTAGGGTTAGGGGTTAGGGGTTAGGGGTTAGGGGTTAGGGGTTAGGGGTTAGGGGTTAGGGTTAGGGTTAGGGTTAGGGTTAGGGTTAGGGTTAGGGTTAGGGTTAGGGTTAGGGTTAGGGTTAGGGTTAGGGTTAGGGTTAGGGTTAGGGTTAGGGTTAGGGTTAGGGTTAGGGTTAGGGTTAGGGTTAGGGTTAGGGTTAGGGTTAGGGTTAGGGTTAGGGTTAGGGTTAGGGTTAGGGTTAGGGTTAGGGTTAGGGTTAGGGTTAGGGTTAGGGTTAGGGTTAGGGTTAGGGTTAGGGTTAGGGTTAGGGTTAGGGTTAGGGTTAGGGTTAGGGTTAGGGTTAGGGTTAGGGTTAGGGTTAGGGTTAGGGTTTAGGGTTAAGGGTTAGGGTTAAGGGTTAGGGTTAGGGTTAGGGTTAGGGTTAGGGTTAGGGTTAGGGTTAGGGTTAGGGTTAGGGTTAGGGTTAGGGTTAGGGTTTAGGGTTTAGGGTTTAGGGGTTAGGGTTAGGGTTAGGGTTAGGGTTAGGGTTAGGGTTAGGGTTAGGGTTAGGGTTAGGGGTTAGGGGTTAGGGTTAGGGTTAGGGTTAGGGTTAGGGTTAGGGTTAGGGTTAGGGTTAGGGTTAGGGTTAGGGTTAGGGGTTAGGGTTAGGGTTAGGGTTAGGGTTAGGGTTAGGGTTAGGGTTAGGGGGTTAGGGTTAGGGTTAGGGGTTAGGTGGTTAGGGTTAGGGGTAGGGTTAGGGTGGTTAGGGTTAGGGGTAGGGTTAGGGTTAGGGTTAGGGTTAGGGTAGGGTTAGGGGTGAGG